>NW_017099098.1:73395-83883 GCF_001412225.1 Nicrophorus vespilloides
TGACATAAAATTCACATTTTATTAAAAGAAATAGTAATTATATGTAAATAAATATTACCAACATGTGAATCGTTTAAAGAGAATTTATTTAAATAATATATTTGATTATAATTTCTCTTTTCTATTTACATAAGTGTAAGTGACTTTTGCACTTTTTTTATTTACTTGTTACGTGATACTAGACAAATTACTTGGGAAATACTGCTTAGTGTGAGTAACTTTTAATCGCAGCATGCAGCAATATTTCAAAATAATCTATGATTTACAGTCGCGGATCTATGCATTGGGATTTACTGGCGATAATTAGCGGCCATCGAGTCGCCTGCTTCCGGTCGGTTATTGCGTAATCGATGGATATACTCTTCGGCGTTTGTCAATAGAAATAATCTATCAATAACAAGTGGCGATTCGATGTCACCGCAAATACTATACATCAATTAGTCAATTAATGTTTGAACTGCGATTGGTCCAGGACCGGCGGCAGCGGCGGCTAATTGGTGATTTATGACTGAGTGGTCATTAAAAATAAATTCGTGATGGAATGGTCAATGCCCCTCGTCGCTGCAATTCACTACAGAGGGAAAGAAAATCGAACGGAACGGGGACAAAACATGAGTACAACAAAGCCCAATCACATAAGCATGCTAATTAGGGGTAGGTTCTGGCTTTAATTTAGATCCGCCGGATAAAACGGATTTTTATCGTTTTTATTTGTAATCCTGAAAATCAACCCCAAATGAATGAAGCTTAACCATAGCTATATGGTTAAGTTATAACAACATGTTAAACATTTACGTACACGTACTTCGTAGCTTACCAACTTATACCATAGATTCACACAACGTGAATTTGTTAGAACAAATCTATTTCATACAAAACAATTATCAACTTTGTATCTGCTACTCACTTCTCCTTATGACTCTATCACGTTAACATCGTATAACTAGTAGTCGGACAAGACCTTCTAAGATGACTTTCCTTAAAATCTACATTTGCTAATTTCAAAATGTTGCAATACTTATTCATTATAATTGGTACCAACTGATACTGTTTAATACCAACTGTTACTGGAGTCCGGCGTTTACAGAACTTAACAAATATTGCACAAGGGGCTTCCACGAGGGAAGTTTCTTCTTAGCCAATAAAAAAAATATGTAAATAAATTAATGATCCAATAGTATTCACTTATTATTTTTTAAATTCAATCATTGATGCATTTCACAAAATAACTACGTTAATCGAAACTTCGTTTTTTGAGGTAAAAATGGGGACATTGCGTGGTCTGAAGTCATTGTAGTTCCGTCACTTTTAATTTTAATATAAATTAGACGATACAAGTTAATATGTGTAAATAATAGCAAAGAAAAAACGTTTTTTTATTCAAGATTTGCAAATTGAGGTTTAATGCATGTACTTTGCAGTGCGATTCATCACACGATGGGTCCGTATCCCTTTCGCTCGTGTTTCATGCCGCATTGTAATAATCCGAATTTATAATCCTTGCGATGCAGCAAAATGCATTTCCTTACTCGCACACGTTTCGCCGACGAATTTTCTCGCACGGCAATATTATTAACTTTGCCGCAAGGAAACACGTTTCAAAAATAGGGCTTCTCATAACGTGTGCACAAAAGGGAAGACAGGGACGTATAGGAAAGAAGAAACGGTGAAAGAAAAAGCGAGCGAGAAAAATACATATATATATAGAGAGAGAAAAGAAAACAAAAAGGAAACTCAGACACACAGTGCACAATAAAACTCGTGTTCGTTTCGTGGAATTGCGCGCATCGAGTATTCCGAAGGTTTTCATTTATTTCGACTGCTACATATGAGGATATCGATTTGAGTAAAGTGTAAAATGTGTATCAAGTTTCTATGATAAAATTTGATTTTTAGTTCAATATTGCAATTTAATTTCCATAGCAATACTTAGCATTGTATAGGTAATTGGTTCCTCAAATATCTTGAACCGTTTGAAACCAATCGGGCTATAATGAATCCGGACTGATCGTAGTTGAACAATGCATGAATTCAAGAATTTATAAAGCTTTAAGTTTCAAATGTAATATGAAAAACTGTTATTTTGTAGGATTGAAACAGGCGTTTGATTACATTACTTCTTATTATTACGAGAATTCTCATATTTGAATTGTCATAATTAATAATGAGTCTTGTTAATATAGTTTGTAAGCAGTTATTATTTTACTATTACATTGAGTAATACTCTTTAAAGTTTAAACTGTCCCAAAGCAAGCTGAAATCTATATAAATATATCATTTACACTTATTTACACTTATTTACTATAATAGTTTGAATATGATTTAAAATTAGGATTAAGTAAAATATTTATAATTACAGTGGAACCTCGCTTAACGAACACCTCGCATAATGAGTATTTCGCTTAACGAGCAAAATGAATTGTAAGAAAAATTAACGAGCGACGTTTCGTATAACGAGTGACGATGAAAAGAGAAGTCCCGGATTTCGCGCCTTCTACATCATTTTTAAAACATGTGTACACATATTATGTGTACTTTTGAATGTTTCACTATACGAGTATTTCACAACAAATTTGGTAACTCTTTCCTATATTTTTTGTTTTTAAATTGTACAATTAATTATATTAAACAAAAATATGATATAATTGAAAGTTTAATTCAATATCCTACTTTCATAACACCCTGTAGATTGATTTTACATCGATTTTCGTGTTATTTGGGAATCGAGAGATGTGATAAATATCTCTTGTCGATCTCGTGGCTGACCTCAAAAAAAAGGAAGAAAACTGAGACCGAGTTTGGTAAGTCCTAGTTCGTGAAACTTCTGCAAACTGCATAAAGTATATTTTTCGGATGTTCGGAAACAAAAATAGAAGCACGCGACACCTGGTATGGTAGATTATGAAATCTCGCCGTGTCGCGAACAGAGTTTTTGAGGGATGCAATAAAACCAAAGTTTACTTTATACCAACATATAAAAAATGAATGTTACAACGAAGCGAATTGCTTATTTTTATTATTATAATGATTATCTCCATTTCGTAACGAATTAAAGGTAGATTTATTGTTTGTCTGTCATAAAAAATAATATGACTGTTTCACGTCATGTTGGATTACATCAAATATAATAAATGTATGTTTTATATGATGATAAAATGTAACGGTTGTATAAAGAAGATTTTTTTTATTGTACCATAAAACAATAGTAGTAATTTATTTAATTGGATTTTGACTAGATTATGAATAAACAATATTTTTAATTAATTAGGGTTAAAAACTAATATTTTGCCCAATAATTATATTCCGATTTAAAATTATTATTATTTTTTATGTCGTGTAATTTTATTCATAATCTTTTCATCAATTGAGTAAATTTAAGATCGCGGTTGACATTAGGTAGGTAATCTTTCCTGGTGGATAGTTACCATTGTGATGATTTTTTTATTTGTAGGTTGGCTGTCGTCTTGTAGGTTAACTTCAGTAGTATATTGATGCTCTGCGATACCACTATTTCCTTTGACTGTGGATCTGCTGCTATCCTTAACACTATCATTGTCCATTGACTTGGCTGAGAGTCCATATGCTGAACCTCATTCATTTCACTGTCCATCTGTGACGAACGATGTCTCTATTGCTGCAAGCAACGAAAGGGCTCACAAAGGCTGGGCTTGACCAGGATTTGAACCGGCGCTCACGAGATCGTGGGTAGGGGTATGGCCAATTAACCCTTCGGATATTAGTCGCCCTGAGACAAAACATGTGCGTCAAATTTCGAAGCCAACTTAGTTATCCAGTTCCCGGGAAATCTCGGTTTTAAATTTTGTACAGCTATTTATAAAAACCACATTCACCGAAGTGTTCCATCTTTTTCAATTTATTTCCATAAAATTACAATTTCAACAAAATTCATAGTATAATTATTATTTATTATAAAACTATTGTTGATTATTTTCATTCATAAAATTTTGTTTAAAGATGATTCATTTATAGCATATATTATTAACTGTGAAAATCATAAATCAAACTAAATTTGGTTACGAATTGTAAAAGCGGAACGTAATATATTATATAATAGTTTCCATTTTTCATTGGACAAAAATGATATGCAGAAAATCCGTGCTGCCATTGTTCACGCACGAAAATTGTATTCCGATCAAAATGTAATCCTGTTCTTTGAATGGTAACAAATCCAATTTGTAGTATACGCGCAGCAATTTGTATTTTAATAATGTCGAAAATTGGATTCGACCCCTTCTCACCCCGTCAGCCGTTAACAGTTCGGATTAAAGTGCAATTAAATATCCATAATAAACGCTCGAGGGACGAAGTTCTTATTGAAGCGTATTTGCATAACTCGACTTGTTGAGAACCGCTGGTGCGAGGAGTTAATCCATCGCAGCGACTGAATCCTAAAATATCAATGTTCTCGTGGGATGATAATTGCGGAATAAAAAGGCGTGTAATAATTCCGGGATAAGGGTCTGAAAAGATCATTAGTTTTGGGAGTAGGGAAGTAGGTGTAGTGGCGAACCCCTCGAGTATTTCATGTAAATTCTATAGGATGAATGGTAAAGGGAAAACCGTATATCATCGCCCGCTGAATATTACAAAAGGGGTGGTCCGCCCGCAAAAATAATTGGGATTTATTAAGTCTCGCCACCGCCGCCGTCGGTTCCTTGAGATTGGACCTACAGATTATTGCAATTGATCTCATCAACAAGCCATAAATTACTACCCGTTTAAGGTATACAGTCAGCGCTCACTTAATGCACGTTCGATAATAATTTAAGATTATTTATGACCGAAATAACGTACAAATATTCACAGTAACGCACAATGATACTTAATTCACGTTTGTTAATAATTTAAGATTTATTATGAACAAATTAACGTACAAATATTCGATAATAACTTAAGATTAGTTATGAACTAAGTAACGTACAAATATTTGCACTAATATACAATGATACTTAATGCAGGTTCGATAATAATTTAAGATTATTTATGACCGATGTAACGTACAAATATTTGTCCACTTATATTGAATTCAGAATAAGACCTTCTCTGTTTTAATTTTATATAACTAGTTTTAAGAAGAAAAAAATACTATGTAATATCTCAGGTTCAATGAAATAAAATCAAAACATTTTTGTAAACTAACTACGGGAATTTTCTGCGAAGGAAAAATATATTTTTGTATGAACATTTAGTACGTTCGAGTCAAGAAATAAATATGAATGATAGAAATTATTTCTTCGTTTTATATAGAATTCATTATTTTAGATCGTTTGAAGGCAGTGAGGAGCTTTAGCTCTTTAAAACCTTTACAAAATAATAGTAAATATATGCATTTATACAGAAATGCGCCATCAATTAATGTACGTATTATGTAATTTAACTGAGTGCAGACTACATTTTAATATACACTTCCATTATAGATTTTATAAAAGCTAATGCTAATAGTACTAATTTAAGGTTAATGCTAGAAAATTTGTATCATTATATGTAGAGAGACAATACAATTTATTTTCAACACAAATATGTAAAAATATCATCATTTCATTTGAAAAATATCATAAGAAATAATATTATCGGCCAGAAAGACTTATGGTCAATAGCCCTTTGTATTTTAACACACACGCAGTTTTATTTATTTGTCAATTTTAAATATGTAGTTGACAATAATTAACAAAAGAATACGATAATTCACAAGAAAAACATCGTATTAATATATAATTATATCAGATTTCAATTACAAATTCATATATTATAACAATTTTAAAATGAATATATGAATGATTTTACATTCCTATACACACTTTTAGGAGTTTTATTATTTAGTTACCCGATTAGTCCATATACTGACAGTTCCCCCACCAATATGCCGCACAGTTTGAAACCGTACTAATCGAGGATTTTAAAATAGCACAGACTTGACTGTACAGAAAAAAATCATTTATTTATGAAAAAATATATTTAGTACATTGATTTTGTTCAATTATTTTTTGTAACGCTTTTTTTTTGTAAAAAAAATCTTAGTTTTATATTTATGCTAATTATAATTGACAAATTATAGAACATCAATGAATATTGCAAATAAACCATGTACACTTGGTATGAATATTCTAAAAATGTTACAAAATGTTTTCAAATTAATTCCATGTTACATTCCATTAATTAAATATTTATTACAAAGAACTTTTTCAGGAGACAATTTATAAGAATATTTTACTAAAAATATTTAAACTGTAGCAACTAAAAATGATGGCTCTTTATTTTTAAGTTGTTTCGTTTGCACCATAAACGAAACTGCAATGTTTGCGATGAAATTAAATATAATAGCGTTTGAAATTTTGCGCAATGTTTGCTGAAACTATTAAGTTTTCGCGGCGTTTTAGGCGGTTTCCAGCACCTGGCTATAATATTCACATAGTTAGCAGGTGCAACATGTTTGCGGCTTAAACACATCTAAAATCGCGGTACATAGCTCAACCCGTGCACAGTGTTTAATTTCATTCGCATTACACGTAAAGCATTTTAGTTCTCGTCCATTATATAACACACAAACATACAAATATGTATATATATTTGTGTGTGTGAGAGTCTGATATATTTATCTAAAGTAAAGTGATTTAGAGTCGCAGTAAAAGTGCAATTCTTGGATTTAAATGTGAGCCGTTATTCATTTATTGCTTACCAGTTGGGATTTTTATGATACCGGAATCACAATAAATAAATTCGATTTCCATAAGATATAATGTTTCCGGGACATTAGGGCTGTAAATAATGTGACTTATTTCCACCGAAATTTTTAATATAATATTCAACTTCATTTAATTTTTCAATAGAAACGTCTGCAATTTTCAGGACAAAAAAATATATGAAGAAAAAACTGTTTACGGTTGAAGAAGAAAACAGAATAAAATAAGACACATATTTGTATTAAATAATCCAGTTAGGAAGACGGATGACACAATTGGCGAGTTAAAAAGTGAGTTAGTGAAGTATGAAGAGGAAAAAACTGGAAGAAAGTGAGAAAAATAAAGAAGGGTGCATGCACACGGAGGAAGAGAAGCGTATCAGAATTGGAGTTGAAAACTTGCAAATCACATTTCGCAACTTCCATACAAATTGTCTATTTGTGAATGGCCTAGTAATCCGATGGAATAATAAAAGAAAAGAAAGAAAAAAAAGTACGGTACGAGTTCCATTTTCTTTTTGCGTTCGACTTCTATTGAATGGATTCATCTTTGTTGAGTTAATTCCGTCCCGTGGGTCATCGGATATGCAGAGTTAATACCTCCCTTTCGTGATTCTTGTTAGAGGATCAAATGGATTTTTTACTATATACATTTTTTATCTATTTTTCATTGATTTAAATTTATAACTAAACTTTGTAGGTTCATTGAAATTTAAATAGAATCTATAACATTTAAAAAATATTTAAACCAATTATTATAGAATAAATCTTATTCAATATTTACAAATGCAAATTTATTAAATTGGTACAACTTGTTTACAAATTTATTTTCTAAAAATTCTTGAATCAAATTCATGTAATCAATAGTTTATTGATATAAAGTCATTAATAGATATATATCATTCAATATTTTTCAAATTATAGTATTCATATCTTTTCCAGTATATGTATTATCGTTGAAATGTATTATTCTGTAAAATAACTGTATTACAAATAGTTAAAGTATGAAATAGTTCTTTATTCTATACCGGTTACCCAAACTTTTCCTGCAACGGAACACTTTGTAAATCCTGAAATTTTCACGGTAGCCCTTGTTTATTTTGTGGGGTATGTAATTACACATATTCAATACAATTTTAAGAAATGTGAAGAAACATTCATTAATTATTTCATTACAGTTTTTTACGGAACACCTATTAACTTTTCGCCGAATACCAGTGTTCCGCAGAACAGTGGCAGAATTTCAAAACTTTGTGCTCAGACAAATTTGATGGCACATGCAAATTTTTATTTGAGGACTCCCTCAATTTGAAATAGAGAAATTCAAGGAAAACCTAAACAGCAGTTTAAAAAAATATCACGGGCTGTGAAGTGTCGGTTCTCTGACTGCCACATTAAAAAAGTCGTGGGCCCCAGACACCAGTTAGTTTTACTATTTGAGGACTCTAAACTCATTTTTAGTTGGGGTTCTGATACACATTGAGGTTCAAATCAATTTTATTCATACTTTATATTGTAAAATGACGTTTTTCATAATACCAAACTAAGTAAAAAGTAGAATAACTCATTAATAATTATATAAATTAACTACCCAAAATTGGTATTTCTTGAAATGAAAGTTCAAATGGAAATAATATTAACAATAAAAACATCGTTCAAGCAATAATATTTGTGTCTTATTATTCAATTTTCTCTACTACATTTTAATTTATTTCTACTTGTACAGCAATATCTTACATAGTGTAATATTTTACATATCCGCCAATATTCTGCACTGTCTGAAACTGGACAAATAGAGGAGTTTAAAACCGCATCAAAAACAGAATAAAATTAGACTTTAAAAACTGCAAAGTCTACTTTTATTCTGTTTTTTAAGGCGATTATATCATTTGTTATGTATAAAAAATTATTATTTTGTGTACTAACTTCTCAGTATTTATATTGATTTTGTTCAATTAAAAGGTATTTTGTTTTGTTATCAAACCATACTATAGTAAATGTGTACTGATGGAAGCGCAATATTTTTTAGCAATATTTTACATCAAATATTTTGCCTACTTTTTTTTCTGTATAAAGTTACAATTCACTAGTCGACTTTTAATTTTGATGCTTTTATATCAAATACATATTTTAAAATAATTCAAACAATAGGGTCTAACTACAATACGTAAAACATAACAAAAAAAATGTATATATTTTTGATGTTGTTTTTTTCCATGTTTAATTATCTATTCAATTTAGATAATAATACTGAATTTCAAAATAAATTTATTGTTCGTTGCTCGAACAAAGAAGACAATGATAGGTGCTTCGTATAATGAAACATTTCCATTAAAATTCATTTGCAACCAGAGAGACGGATGCAAAATACGCGTTTTTTTATAAAACAATTTTTTTTCTCTGAACTCTTTCTCTTTTTTTTAATTAAAAGGGATTCTTTCTCGATGGTTACGCATATGCAGGGTGGATTGTATGTGACTCTTTTTGCAATCGTGTCAGCGTTCGGCGCGTGTCGCATTCGAAATGTTTAATGTTATGGATCCGCATGTGTTATCACCATACGGAATATCAAATGTAATTCTGTCAACGTGTCTGGCTGTTCTCATATTTGGATTGAGGGTTGTTTGCCAGGTTAAAAAGCGGTTTTTGGGATAGTGAGTGTGTGTATGTGCAAGAAACGAGGGTTGTTCGCGTTTCACACGTGCCGACCACACTGCGACTAAATCCACTTGGATTTCGACGGCTTAATTCCAGTTACTTATTCACGGAGATTCCCCGCACATCCTACTCTAATTAACATCATCTTTAGCTAATTAACAGAAACTTTACTAACTGTACATTAATTATATATTGTAATAAAATTAAGATTCAATATTTGTATGATGCATTCGCCCGATTTAGAAGTTCAATATCTGTCATGTGTACCAACTTTTAATATTCATTGCAGGTGTTGACGTCAGATCTTGCCATAAATGCAAATAAAAATGCCAAAAACTAACTAAAAATGTGTAAATGTAAACAGCAAAATATAGCCAACAAATTTGTAATCAAAAAATTACTCGTGCATCAAAAATGGTCAAGAAAAAGCTGATTCACATGAAATATACGAGACTAAATAAAAATAGAGCCGACGCAGAAATATCAGTGCTGACACTTTTCAAATAATGAAAGAACTAGAGAAGAGAAGACATATCTTGCATGAATTAGTGCTCCATGACAAGAAGCATAAAGCCAACCAAAATTACATCAATAAATAACAACATAATAAACAAATCACCAGCAATTAATTAAAAACAAATAAATCAACTACAAAATACAACTTCAAAACAAACAAATCAACAACAAACAAGAAAATATAAAACTGTGACTGGTATAAAGGAGCTGTCAGCACGCTGCCAAGTCTAGTGAAGTCCTAACTACCAGGAGGACGTACGTTACGAAGAAGAAGTGTCTCATATAAACTGATGTTAAATTTACATGTAAATACATCAACAAATATGAGTTAAAATACATGAAACTCAATAACTTTCGTTTATTATTGATATTTCTGTTTGTTTTATACTGAATATTTAGTAAATTAAGTTTTATTTTTATATTTTCCTTAAATAAGCAACAGTGGAACTTCGGTTGTCAAATAATTCAGTAATAAAACAAGTATTCAAAACAAGAACAATTAGTTTTTCACAATAATGTAGGGTTCCGAACAACTATAGATTTTATACATGATTAACTATTGAAAAAATATAAAACAATAGAACAGATTAGACAAATTTATATTCGTATTAAAG
>NW_017099098.1:83900-87950 GCF_001412225.1 Nicrophorus vespilloides
CTGCCACGTGTACAATCTGTTATATTAATCAAGTAACCAATTTCGCTTGATACCTTTGTTTTATATTTGTGTCTCATATACACATATGAATATAATAGTAAACATAAAAAACTCAAAAACTTTAGTGTTTTCAATTAGTGTTATTAATGTTTATATTCATACATTTTCTTTATTAATAAGAGAATTTTTTTTTTGAAAATATTTTCGATTCCCGAACTGGATTTTATGCACAACTATTGTAAATATTTAATATTTAAATATAATCAGTATATAAAAGTACATATAACTTTATTTGCTGATGATTTAAATACCAAAAACAACAATGTAAAATAATAATTTTAGAAACATTTTAATAATGATACAATAAACAAATAGAATCTTTCATTTTGCATTTACGGAATTTCAAATGATAAAAATTGTAAGGAATGATGAAAAGCTAGTTGAAATTACAAAGAGATATGTGATGAAAACGGCAGAATGGGAACGAGAGACGTTTGCGTTTTAATAAAGTTCCAATCTAAGCAAGTTTCGCGCAAGAATGAAAATTAGATGTATTCCACGTCTGGCAGAAATGTGAGGACTGTGAGATTTCCCAGTCCAGTAATTCCAATTTATTCGCAAAGAGATTCCCGTGGTTCACTCGTCCTAATGAAAAACTACACCCGTCAATTGTGCTAAACGAATGTTGCTTCTAAAGGAAACCATTTGAAGTTAAGAAACATTTACATTTTTCTTTCATTTATTTACTTTAAGCTAATTACTAAGATAACTGTAGCTAAATAAATACATTTATCTATTTTTGGAAAACTTTCATATTATTGATAATAATTACTGTTAGAACTAGTAGAATATTTCCATATAATTGGTCTTTATACAAAAGCACTCAATAAGAATGTTTCTATGATATATTTGATACTTGTCAAATAATTTGTTAAGCAACACGTGGAAATGTATGTACTTGAAAGGTAGTAATACTTCGCGTAGCGCGGCTTCGATCAATCTAGATTCACTATAGTACTGTTTGAAAATTTCAGAACAAACTAAATTTTAATTAAGCAAAATAAAAAGAAATTGTATAGACATGGTACATATTATTTTCATAAATTAACTTTTTTTTTCTCTTTAAACAATCAATTCTAAAATTGTGCGATTTTTAAGTCTTTGATTAGTCCGGTTTCAAAGAGTTTTATTATCCGCATGTACAGTATGTTTTTTACAGACATTCAGAAAAATAAAAAGTTTTAGTTAGAAAGTTATAAATTCTAAGAACATAAAGTTTCTTAAACTTTTTTCGTGATATTCGCAATAAGAAAAGCAATAAAATTTATAAGATTTTTTTTGGAAAAATATACTGGAGGATAAAAAATACTGTAGATATAGTCAAATTCTATGAAACTTAGAGTTTAAAAATTAAGTGTACAATTTATGAAAAAAATATATCATTCAAATATGTTGCTGTTATTATCTTTTTTTATAAAAATGTTGAAATATAAAAAAAATATCAATCATAAATTATATCATAGGTTAGTAATTTAAACAAGGATTAAATTAAAGTTCAACATTTGAATAGAATCAAGAATTGATGAATTCCCATTCAAATTTTAACTGGCGTACAAATAAATAATTGAATTCATTGTGTTGGCAGAAATGATCAGTTTTACATTTATCCAAATAAATGTGTATTTCGCCAAAAAATTAAAAAAAAGTAGTGCAATAAATAATCCCCAGTCAACGCGTTGCAAAATGTATATATATATATATAAAAAAAAGGAATTGCAAACGAGGATTTGAAATGTAAAAGGTCAGCTTTCAGAGCCAACTATTGACAGGATGATAAAAAAATAAAAATATATTCATAAAAAAATGGGACAGAAATATACTATTCCGATTTTTGATATTGTCGATGGTTTTCTCTTGGTTTATTACAAACAAATAAAAAATATATAATAATAGTGCGAATAAAATGAGTTATGTCGTGCGGCTCCCATTTTTAATTCCTCCTCTATCCATGTGTCATGGGTATTAATATTTCAGCGTGACGTTTGTAATTGGAATATAAACATTTTAATTATTAACGCGTGTGCAGTTGCATGTCGGTAGTTCTATAAATCACAAAATAAATATTTGTGTAGCACATTTCATTGAAAATCAATGGTGGATAAATAATTGCAACGACCAGTTTGTTGCCGCCGCTGCGATGGTAATTAGAACCAAACACATATGGATTCGCATGCAAACAACACACATCATTTATACGGTCCTAAATTATCAATTGCTGAAATTACACCAAGAAATACACATCAAATGCACATATAGACGACCGTTTAGAAATTCTGAATGTACCTTCTATTTAATTTAATAAGTCTAGTAGCTTGAGAAAGAAAGCGAAAAAGTGTTGACTTTAGATCTTATTATTCTTGCTTTTTAAAGATAAATGATTAAAATGTTAAAAAAATAACATTTAACATACTAAGTGTACATTAGTAGCCCGCGGGCCGCATCTGGCCCACACAAACAATTTTTCACCGCCCGCGAATGCAATTTGAGTTTTAGAGCATTGATGTATATTCTTTTGTGCAATGATAGAATCACAAAATTTATCCAAAGATTCCAGATCATCAATACAAATAATTCTTTATTATCTTTGTGGAAATATTACAATACTTTTGTCATAGAAGAATCAATATATTTAATTGTTCTCCATTTTTTTTTGTAAATTGTAAAAAACGTTTCAAAATTATTGCATATTATTGAATATCGTACTAATCGAAGTATTATCATTAACGATATTTTTTAAAATTACTTTTATAGATTATTATTAATAATAACATAATAAGAATTTTTATTTATTGATAAAATAATAATAATTTTTATTTTATATTATAAAAAAAGCTATTACAAAGACACATAGATATAACTTATAAAGTATTTTTATATTGCATGATTAAATAAAAGTAGAATAAGTTTAGATTGCTAAATAAATATATAAATATATATATTTTCATATTTGTAATTAAGTTTATGATATACAGTAATCAATCAAGGCTAGGGCATAAAAAAATAACGACGAAAAGCAAATAAAAAGTAACATATATAATAAAAGAAAATAGAAATATGAAACGGACTATGAATATCATTTGTGTTGCGGCATGTAATGGAATTTGTGTCGCAGTTTATTGTGCGGCTCAACTTTATGCTCGCTTCATCAATGTCAGCATGTAATGTGCATAAAGACAGTTCTTCCAGATGCAGGAAGGGAATGGAAAGAGTGGCGCCCCACTATATCAAACAAGTGACACAAAGACAAATTACGACAAGGCCTCGTCACATCCTTGCGGGTGAATGGCGGAAGGTGCGATTGGGGTATGGTGGTGGAATGCAGCACCTGAGACGAGTGTGCGTTTGTTGTCCCGAGGAAGTTGCTCGCATTCGGCAATCGGTGAATCCGTTCCAGATTAAATCACAATATGTATGGTAATTTACGTTCGCCACGGAACCTGTATAATATTAAATTTCACAAACGTTTCCTCGGTATCCCCGTGTATGCTACGTGAGGTATCAGCGCGAAGATCGGCTTCGTATTAAGCTCACGCTCAACGCCCCCCCACCTCCACCCATGCCAAAACCCATAAAAAAGCACGACCCGTTCTCAGTTGTTTGGTGTAAGACACGTCCCTATAGCAGCCGCTCGGGGCTTGCAGATTGTTTTCGATAATACGCAGACATTCCACACACGCCATCGACTAACAACTGTAACGAATTGCAACTGCGAGCGACCCTCTCCGCAAATAATTAATCTGCCTCTCACGAACCAATAACTCCATCTCTTACACTCTCCAACTTCTATTCTTCTTCTACAATACTTAAGAAATTATTCAGAACCTGTTTTACCTATACACTCGGTCCTCTTTTTTTTATGCGGTTTTGAAGTTATGCGGTTTTTATTTCAAGAAGCATTTTTTTAAATAACTATTTGGTTTATTATTAACACAAATTGGCAAACCATTTCATCGAAAAAGATGATAATTCTGAACGAGCATTCAAGTTTCA
>NW_017099099.1:0-2494 GCF_001412225.1 Nicrophorus vespilloides
CATATTATCAATCCATTCATTTATTTACTAGATTTTTTTTTATTAGCTAAAAATGAACTTCTCTATTGGAAGCCTGACGAGTTCCCCCCCCCACCACCACTTTTTTATGTTCGCGCCTAATTCTAACAAAGCATTTCTTATCGCGAAAAAAAAAACACTAACGCACCTGGCAGAACTGTGGCGTCCCCAATTAGAAGTCCGCAATAATTAATGGAAATTCGTGTCTTTTTCAATGGAAATGCTGATTAATCGTGAGTAATTGAAATCTTTACTCCATCTCATGTTTCTTTTCTTACAGCTGCGGTTCTTTTTTTTTTTTTTATTAATATTCGTTATTTATATGGATGCAAGGTATTCATAATACTAGGTCATTCTATGCATTTAATCACGTTCGCAGTGATTTGTATGGAATGGCAAGACCGTCTGTGCTAAAACCTTCTCGAGGTGCATCCGTTAAGGTCGTTGCTCGTATCCGAAATATACAAGCAATCACCGACAGATCACAGCGGATCTAGGGGGCTCGCGTTTTCCCCGAAATTTCATTTCTTTTGCATCGCGACAGGTGTCGTTAAGAAAAGTGTTGGCCATTAGCCGATTCTTAGTCTTACATTCTGATTTACAGTGTTTGTTCGTTATTTTGAAAGCAAGTTTAAGGCTTCGGCTCTTGTTCTTCAACCGTGAGTTACTCGTTATATAATTAGTTATAACTTTACTAATGTTAGAATCACGGGAGTGTTAAAATTCCGGGAGATTTGTGCGTATTTTTTTACTAAATTATCGTGAGTGTTCGTGAGTGCCAACCAGATGAGATGGAGATGTGCAGAGATGCAGATGCAGTTGGTGATGAAGACATCAAGTAGTAAGTGATTTTATACCACACGGGATTCAACAACAAGCAGCCCTCCTCACTTAACTTAAAAATATTTTTCATAATTTCAATAATTACTGCGTTTATTCAAAACATTTAATTACTTATGCTTCTTTTTCTTAAATTCTTTTCAGGTTTTCATAATTTAAATTACGCTTATTCAAAATTTTTAATTAATTTTTCTTAAATTCTTTTCAGGTTTTTATATTTTTATATTAATGCGCCAATTCTAAATTAGTAATTAGTTGATTCCCTTTGTTTTTGTCCGTATTTCCGTTTTATTTTTATTAATATGTTTTAGTTTAGGTTGCATTAAATTACTATTGATTTGGAGAAGATCTCAACTTCATTTCAATTGCTTTAATTGATTATATTCTAATCAATTTAAGTTTAGTTAATTTGAATGTGATTTCGTTTTCTCTTTTTCGTAATGATAATAATTTTGTTAATTTGATTTTGGTTCTACATATGTATAATTTATATTGAAGTTGTAATGACTTCAATACAATTTACTCATTGTATGTACTAAATGGTAATTACTTAATTATTATTATTTTCAAATATTTATCCTCACTTAATTACCCAAAAATAACAAATGTTTAAATGCAGCAGATTATAACAATCTGCATTATTTGTTTTTTAATTTTACTTCTCTCCTATTTTATTTCTTAAAATATTATAGTTCAGTATATTCTATAATAATAAGGGTTGGCCACCCTTAAGCAAATTCGTTTTCCTTTCAGTTTTTGGAAAGTTTCTCATATTTCCAAAATCTTAATATTGTACGTTAGCGTGTATTTTAGTATAAATGAAAGCGAGCTCGCAAATGTTTAAATGTTTGTGTTTGATTGTATGAGCAAAAGTGTTTCGATTTTGAATGATTGTTGCTGTTGTGATTGTGTTGAGTTTTCGATAGATTTAAAGAAAATGTTAAATCTTCCTTAACATTTTCAATTTGTTAGGTGCTTGAATAGAATTCTTGAACTATAATACATTATTTTCGATTTCAATTATTAATTAAACATTTGTTATTTCCTACATCTCCCTTTATATTTATTATTTTTTCTTATTGCAAAACACATTCAAATTTATTTTTAAATATTTATCATTGTGTTAATAATGGAAATTATCATTTTATTTCAAAATTGGAACAATGTGATCAATTTCTATTTATTAACTTTTAATTTAATTTAAAATCTTCTCCAATTTCAATGATGATTTCGTGTCGCCTCGCGATTAATAAGCATGAGTAGTTAGTGGCAAATCTAACGTATTTGTCAGCTTTTTATATGTTTCTGCTTTCAGGGGTGGATCTAACGTATCCATCGTGCCCGAAAATCACTCGAAAGTCGTGCAAAAAGAGACTCTTCTTTTTAACAGTCTTCATTCAACAAGACTTATCAGTAGACTCTTTCTGCACGATTGTAGATTTGTATTAAAGGATGTTTCAGTACCCTAACCCTCCCCCTTAGAGCTTATCTCAAGGGTTATTTCATTCTAGTTTTAAATAATTCCTAGGATCGTGAAATGGTTGCACACTAGCACGATCCACTTGCAGCTTTCCTGCAACCCTCCTTGTTTCAAATTCAATCGTATATATTTGCATTAATTTTAATAATTAAAAGT
>NW_017099100.1:0-7255 GCF_001412225.1 Nicrophorus vespilloides
ACTACATTTCTAGAAGAACTTTATACTTTTATCCAAACATTTTATAGAATTGCCACTTTCCAGAAATCATTCTTTAGAATCGTCAAGTTGACTTAAGAAAAATACAACTTAATTGTCAAATTTTTAAATATTTTCTTTCCTCAATTTAAACAAATTTAAATATTCCGATTTAACACTTTTAAAAAGATTTTTTTTTTAATTAATGACAATCAAATCTCATTTTATTTATTTTTATATAAATTTAATCAAAACAAATTATTCTCTGCACATTTTTTTTAGAATTCAATGATTTATTACTTTTTCATTATCATTTTTATAAAATCGTCAAGTTGGCTTAAAAACAAACTATAGTAATTAATTAATTACTAAACTTTTTAATGATATTGTATTAATCATCATTAATTTTGCAATAATCTTCAATTCTCCATTCATTTACAACTATAATTAAGTAATTTTAAAGCTTACCGCTTTTTCTTTTCGTTTTTTTTTTCTATTCTTTTTTATACAACATCGCCTTAAACATCGACATAAAGCGAGTTATTCTCATGATAATATTAACCTCGTTTTTGCTGCATAGATGCTTGATTATAGAGCGTATGGGGGCCGTAAATGTATGCTCGAAGTTGCTACTACAACTTACTAAATTACACATGCATATGCATGCACACACCGGTAACTACCTGCCTTATACCTACTACTACTACTACAAACTACAACGAATATCATCCAATCTTCCCGCCCTGCGCCCGTACGATAATTTGCGCAAACAATTTACATTTCATTAAAAAATTTATCACATTTATTCATTAATTTAATGCAAAACAGAAAATTTATATTTCTTCGAAATATACAAATACTTGCATATTAAATTAGCTGTGTTGTTGACGGAAATATAATCTAAAAAATTAACTAAATTGTAAAAATTCATAAATATTCAAGAAGTTTTGTTACAAAATATAGAAAGTCAATAAACTTTAAATAAAATTTACTATACTGAAAAGACATTGAGAATCAATTTGTAGAAACAATTCAAAGTGAAAATTTAGAAAATTCTTAATTAAATTGTTTTCAAAGCTTAATCGATTCCAATCTACAAGAAAGACATTTACTTGCACAGCTTTTCTTAGCGATTGTATATATAAAAAAAAAGAGATGGTGTTTAGGAGATGTTCCTTATGCGAAATCAAAGAGTCGAGAAAGACTTACAACTACTACAACAAGAAACAAAGTAAATGAACGGCAACAAGCTAGAAATCGATGGAGTCTCGCTTCCAAATAAAGCTCAATACAACTGTTGAGGCTGAAAAAAAAATAAAGAAAACGCATCTAGTCCAAACGCAAAAGGACTCTCCTTGTGCGTCGTCCAATCAGAGGAAAAAAAACAGAAGAATCACCTCTAGATCATCGCTTGTTTTTTTTCGATAAATTATTGTTTCTATATGAATAATTGAACTTGGAACATCGATGATACACTTTGCAACCTTAACGTTGTTCCAATCTTGTTTATAGTGGAGTGTATCTGCTCATAAATGAGTTGGAAATTTATTTGATCCACGTGGCGTTGCGTGGGATAAATTGATTTTGGAACAGTTATAATTTGCGGTTGAAACACACACTCACATATATGTGTACTTATATATACAAACACACACACAAACAAGTTGGTGTCGCGGAGCGTGGAATACTAATAATTACAGCTCGCAGTTGGGTGTAGTAGTAGTAGTACTTAGTACTTAGTGGCAGTGAGTTATGCCATCTCGGAATTCTCACATACAATTAGATAACGTTCCTTTATATTTCAGTCCGAACGCTTTCTCGGTTCTCTCACCTCTTCTATCTCTCTGTTCTTCGCGTAATAAGAAGCTACCGTATTTGTTGAGTCTGTCTTGTTTTTTATTCCACAAGAATTTCGAGTCTCGCTTTCTTCGCGCGATTATTTCTATTTATTTTTTTTCCATATTCCTCGATCATTAATAATCTCCCGTTTCGTTAAACCATCAATCTCAATCGGTGCCTGCTTATTAATTTTTAATTTTCTCCTCTCTCTTTCTCCTCGTTCAGATTCATTCATTGTTGATCTCTTTGACCTTTCTTCACGTTTATCACTGTTTAATAGATTGCGAAAAAGTTCTTTTTTTTTTCACTTCTCAATTATATAATTATATGTTAACTAATTCTTCTCTTAATTAATATTATAAATGAATTAATATTATATTGAATGAAGGGTTGTGGAAATCCAATATATACAGATTTCTCGGAATAATGAAATTTTCTTCTCAATAAAAGGCAGATTTGGGCACGTCTGCAAAAAAGAAAAAGGGGGAGATGTTTCCATCCCTTTTTCGCGCCTGGTCCGCCCTTAACCCGATTAGACGTCGTTTTCGTTAGGATTATTGCCCGTCGGGATGAATCACCCGACGAAAACCAGACGCCGCAACCCCTAAATGAGCGCGTGGTGTGCGGTAAAGTGTGTGTATGTAGTGTGTAGTAGACGCGAGAGGTATGATAGGTCGCAGGGCAACAGAAAGGGATGGAGCGAAGGAAGGGATAGATACTATATATTACTACTGTATATATATATATAAACCGCGATCGATCCGCCGAAACGCGTGTGCTTCCTGCAAGATAATGCGATAAGTTAATAGTAATGTTCGAGGCCAAAGCCATCGAGTGCTCGGATCTAACGATAATGATCCTCGTCGTTTTCTTTACTTCCTCCCTCCTTCAGAGAAGAAGAAGAAAAAAAAACAAGGAGACCAAGAGCTGTAGTAGTATGCAATACCTGTTGAACAAAGACGACGTCCTTGTTCCATCCGTTGCTTCAACCCCATTTTTTCGCGCGCTTTATTTGAACGAACCGATTTCATCCTTTCTTTTTTCCGTTGCAGATGGCTGACATGGAGGAAACGCCGAAGACCGGCGGCAAACACCAGAAGGTCAAATTGAACGAAATCAATTCGTACCTGACCTGCCAGATATGCAAGGGTTACTTGATCGATGCCACCACCATCTCGGAATGCCTGCATTCATGTAAGTCTTTAACTATTTCTCTCTCTCTTGTTGTTGTTGTTGTCTCGTCCATCTCTTCCATCATCCAGGTATACAATCCTGATGATAACGTAACATCGTTAAACCGTAATTTCTACCCAATTAAAGAGACACTTGAGTACTATAAAAAAGAGGAAGGCTAATGACTCGGACAGGGTGGATCATGAAGATGTGATCCTTATTATTATTTCTTTTGGCGCATTTCGTAGATTAAAGAACATCTTCGCTGCTTGTTAACGTACTTCTTCTTTTCCCAAAGTTCGGAAGAAACTTTTCACTTAACGCGAATACAGCGAATCTCCATTATATTGAAAGTACATCAGAATCCATCCATTCATCAACAAAATAATTTATTACGTAAACTTTTCATATTTACTTTCAGTTCTTCAATATTTTTATAATCATTAGAAAAAATTATATCAAATAGAAAATTAATTTCCTAATAAGTTATTGAATACTTAAATATATATTTTTTTAAGTCACAAATATCGTTTAATTTATTTAAATTAAAATAAGCTGAAACACTTATATTTATTTCATCAACAAATTAATTTATTACATAAACTTTTCATATTTAGTTTCAGTTTTTCAATATTTTTATAATCATTAGAAAAAATTATTTCAAATAGAAAATAAATTTCCTTAATTGAATACTTAAATATATATTTTTTAAATCACAAATATCGTTTAATTTATTTA
The DNA here is from genome assembly GCF_001412225.1 of Nicrophorus vespilloides. Classification (NCBI taxonomy): domain Eukaryota; kingdom Metazoa; phylum Arthropoda; class Insecta; order Coleoptera; family Silphidae; genus Nicrophorus; species Nicrophorus vespilloides. The sequence continues at coordinate 3,748 of NW_017099100.1, forward strand.
AATTAAAATAAGCTGAAACACTTATATTTATTAATAAGTTGTCTATTTGGATTTCCGTGTTTGCTTTATGTTGTGCCATCGAGCGGTCCGCTTTAATTGAGTTCGAAAAATTATGTTTAATTACTTAACCGCTCCCGAAAATTTCGTTACCGAACTCTCTCTCTCTCCCCCATGGGTTTTGCAAACAAAGTTATTTGCCGCATCGCGAATTCTCTCGATTCCCGAACTAACGTAAACTTCCGCCGCCTCCGTCGATTTAGTTTATTTACACCGGTGAAATAGCAGGCGATGCATGATTTCGATTTAAACGTAAGATTTAGCGAAAGAAGTAAAATTAATTACGAACGAGAATAACAGGAAGACATTCATTTTACGATGCGGGGGTGGAAAATTGGCTGGCGGCAGCGGCAATAGAATGGAGTCGTCTGCCAACAACAGGTGTCAAATATCTATTTCTTCTGCCGTCTCCGCACTTCAATTTACTGATGTTGATTATCTTGCTTTTTCCCAGTCTGTCGGAGCTGCATCATAAAGTTCCTGCAGGACAAGAGCCACTGTCCCGTCTGCGAGGTGATCATAAACAAGGCCAAACCTAATCTGAAGTAAGTGCATCAAAACAGGATCATTTCAAGCTAGATGTTTCTATCCTCTTGTTTTCTTTGTTCTCTTTAGATTGGATAAAGCTCTGCAGGATATAGTTTATAAGCTTGTGCCGGAGTTATTCCTGAAGGAGATGCACCGGAGGCAAACATTCTATGCTGAGCATCCCGATTTGGCGGCGCGCGTCAATCCAGAGCAACGCGGAGAGGACACGGAAAGGACGATTTTCAATCCTCGCGATAGCTTCAGCCTTTGCATCGAATACACCAGGTAAGGATCTTTGTTTTTGTTTTCTATTATATAACAGTTTGTATCAAGCGCATACCATAAATTTCGTTGCGTGCCGATCGAATTCAATTTATCTCTTTCTTCCTACGTCTGAAAGAAAAGGGGGAAATATTCAATTCCGTTTTTGGGAAGGATTTTGTTGCGGAAATATATAGCGTTATGTTATTATTGCATGCAGATTGCGGAGTGGCGCGCGCTTTTGCAATTAATCGGAACGTGGCATAGCTGCGCGGATCGTTAATTGCTCGATTGAAATTGCCCGGTATTAATGATCGTTAAGTGTGTAGTCCGTGGCTGCGAAGGATGCAATTAGCGATTGCCCACTTGACTTTTTAATTATATACCGTTCTGCACCGGAGTAGTCAAGTCGGACGTTATCCTCCTTCTACACTTCACCGTCGCTGCTGCACTTCAAGCACGTGCCGAAAACTATCAACAAAACCCTACGACATGATGGATTTGGTAACTTTATCATCTAACTATAGAGCAGCGTATATCAACCCCAATTGTGGTTTTCCACCAACTCCTTGCTTTTGACACATGCTGACAGCTGTCACTACATTGTCATTTATTAATGATTAACTAAAATCACTGTTTCAAAGCTAAAGACTTAAAAAGTATGCGATTATCTCATCTAACTATAGAGCAGCGTTTATCAAAATTTTTACCAGATTGCTAACGGTTTATCACCAACACTTTGTTTTTGACACATGGTGACAGCTGTCACCACATTGTCAATTATTAATGATTAACTAAAATCACTGTTTCAAAGCTAAAGACTTAAAAACTATGCGATTATCTCATCTAACTATAGAGCAGCGTTTATCAAACTTTTTACCAGATTGCTAACGGTTTATCACCAACGCTTTGTTTTTGACCCATGGTGACAGCTTGTCAATTATTAAGCAAAATCACTAAGCAAATTGTAACAATGATATAATATTATATGATTCTTCATGGTGTTTCAAAGACTATCCGAGGTAAAGAGTTAAAAAGTATGCGATTTTCTTTTAGCTCATTTTTTTTCCTGCTCATTCGATATTGACGCAACGCAACCGCAGCTTATGCTCGCACATTTTTTTTCCCTCTCCTTCTTATTATAAATAAACATCGTGGTTGGCGCTCCACTTTCTCTTCGTACGAATCCTGAAATAAATATAAACATATATAAATTTTTTTTTATATATACAATTACAACTCCCAGCTCACTTTATATAAATATTACATAATTTTACATCGAAAATTATTAAAATTTCATTACAATTTATTTTGTAACGATTCTGTATATTTCTTTTTGCAAGTCTTCAATTATAAGGACACACAATTTCTGTCTCTCAATGCAATTATTTCTGAAGAAGAAAAAAAAACTTATTGTAAACCTGACTATTTTACGTGGCCCTTTGTCCTGTCCGTCACATAGGCGTGGAATAATCTCCTTAAGAAAGCTTTTATGTGTGTATCTGTAATATCCTCTTCTCTCGTTCTCTCCATTTCTTACGCGCATCTCTCCTATTCCTTCTTTCACTTTATCTTACATATATATATTTTTTTCTTCAATTTTTCTTCTCTTTTTTTTTTAAGTCGAGTCATCGTTGAATTGTCTTTTGTATTCTCATCGCCACTGCGGCCTTCTGAGCCTCCTCTTTCTCTTCGTACGGTAGTCGTCGTTGGTCTTGGTTCGGTTGCTAGTAGGGAGTTTCTTGTTGCCATGTTCCGTCGCTCACGTGACTCATTCATCCCATTGAAGAGTCGACTCGGAGGGCAAAAACATGTCAAGCGCCCACTCCGTTTCGGGTTAAACCCCATCGCACTTAATCCATTTTGATATCGGATCACAACTAATAACATACGACTTCATACTACTAAACCTGTTTCACTCTTAAATTTTGCTTTTATTTTTTTTTGTTCCTCCCTTCATTCGTCCTTCATCGTTTCACTTCAAGAATATAACTTGATTTTTAATGAAATGTAAAAAAAATGACTTCTTATTTCAAGAATCTTAAATTTACTATATTTCAGTATTTGAATATTGAAAACTATTTTAGATTTAACTTCTCATTAGATTTCCCATGATTTTAATTAAATTTTTCAAATTGTAAAAATTGTATTGTTTTTTAATAATTTGGAGAGGTTCCATTGCCGCCGTTTTAACCGTTCTCTTTGTCTCACTTGTCTCACTTCAAGAATGTAACTTGATTTTTAATTAAATGAAAAAAAATTGACTTCTTATTTCAAGAATCTTAAATTTACTATATTTCAGTATTTGAATATTGAAAACTGTTTTAGATTTAACTTTTCATTAGATTTCCCATGATTTTAATTAGATTTTTCAAATTGTAAGCAGATTAAGAATGAAATTTGTTATTTGTAGTTTTGTTTTATAATAATTTGGAGAGGTTCCATTGCCGCCGTTTTAACCGTTCTCTTTGTCTCACTTGATTCACTTCAAGAATGTAACTTGATTTTTAATTAAATGAAAAAAAATTGACGTCTTATTTCAAGAATCTTAAATTTACAATATTTCAGTATTTGAAAATTGAAAACTGTTTTAGATTTAACTTCTCATTAGATTTCCCATGATTTTAATTAAATTTTTCAAATTGTAAAAAGATTAAGAATG
>NW_017099100.1:7262-7458 GCF_001412225.1 Nicrophorus vespilloides
TCTTTGTCTCACTTGTTTCACTTCAAGAATGTAACTTGATTTTTAATTAAATGAAAAAAATTGACTTCTTATTTCAAGAATCTTATATTTACTATATTTCAGTATTTGAATATTGAAAACTATTTTAGATTTAACTTCTCATTAGATTTGCCATGATTTTAATTAAATTTTTCAAATTGTAAAAAGATTAAGAATG
>NW_017099100.1:7472-9689 GCF_001412225.1 Nicrophorus vespilloides
AGGTTCCATTGCCGCCGTTTTAACCGTTCTCTTTGTCTCACTTCTTTCACTTCAAGAATGTAACTTGATTTTTAATGAAATGAAAAAAATTGACTTCTTATTTCAAGAATCTTATATTTACTATATTTCAGTATTTGAATATTGAAAACTGTTTTAGATTTAACTTCTCATTGGATTTCCCATGATTCTAATTAGATTTTTCAAATTGTAAAAAGATTAAGAATGAAATTTGTTATTTGTAATTTTGTTTTTTAATAATTTGGAGAGGTTCCATTGCCGCCGTTTTAACCGTTCTCTTTGTCTCACTTGTTTCACTTCAAGAATGTAACTTGATTTTTAATTAAATGAAAAAAATTGACGTCTTATTTCAAGAATCTTAAATTTACAATATTTCAGTATTTGAATATTAAAAACTGTTTTCGATTTAACTTCTCATTAGATTTCCCATGATTTTAATTAAATTTTTCAAATTGTAAAATGATTGAGAATGAAATTTCTTATTTGTAGTTTTGTTTTTTAATAATTTGGAGAGGTTCCATTGCTGCCGTTTTAACCGTTCTCTTTGTCTCCCCGGAGACCGTTTCAACACTTTATTATTCTCGACCATACGGTGTTGCGTTCGCAACGTAAGTGGACGAAGAACAAGAAGAAAAAGAAGAAGTAGAGGGAACAGCACCCGTGAAATACGACACCGACGACCGCTACAAACTATTTGCGCATAATGTAGTATGTGTAGAGAGAGCGAGAGTAGTTTTCTAGTCTTTGGCCTCGCGGATGAAATGGGAAGAAACGGCTAGAAGAAACTTAATGGAAATATTTGCAAATTTCAATTAAAAAATTCATTCATTTTCTATACTATTATATTGTGTGTCTAGATATATTTTATAATATATAATCCTCTGAAGTCTTCAATTCGCACGTCTCACTCGAAAATCTCTCTTTGAAACGTAAACTGCTAATCTTTCCGCTTTGCTTTTCGATCTTCTCTCTTTTTCTTTCGCCTCTGTAGGCTTCTCCGATATTATGTATATATATATATAATATGTTGGATCGAGGCCGCGTGTGGCCTGGCGCATCCGGTGTGTTTTTAGTCGCGATGGGGGGATCAAAAAGGGGAGGTTGGCGGGTAGGGGGTGGGTCAGCCCCGACCGGGTGCATTATTTATGGAAATATCGATTTTCCCGACGCCGTATTGCGCGAGACCACCGCTCTCCGAAGCCCCTCTCCCAATGCAACTGTACTATATAGTATGTATTAGTATAGAATTGGTGGTAGTACTAATCACCACCTCTGTGAAGTACTGCACGTATTATTTATATTATCCTGCCTCGACTAGACCTGTTCTTTCCGAAAATAGATCACATCGATTCGTAGCCTACTTTGTCACTGCTTAAAATTACATACTGTTTTCGATGTTTTTATATAACTGTTCACTTGTCAATGCACATTTAAACACAAATTTTCATAAAAATTGATTGACAACAAATCAGGTTCATTTTTTTGTTTCTTTGTTTAAAGTTAACTTTTAATTTGAAACTCATTTAGATCATTGATGTAGAAAATATAAAATTATGCCAGTACTAATTTTTGTACAAAAAAAACGTATGATTGTATAGGTTTAAGTAATTGCTCTCAAACAAATGTGCTTCTATCCTACAATGTTATTATTTTTTTTTTTTAATACTCATCAAATCTAACCCTTAAACTGCATGCTGAAAGAGCTTAGGCTTAAGCAGTATGAATACTATGTAAAATTCAAACATGTAAACCACTTTATATAAGAATAAAAACATTTGAAACCTTTAGTTGATATCACAATCATTTTCAATATAAAGCAGCATTAAACATGTTCATAATTTAAAAAAAAAGCTTAATTTTGTAGACTGATTATTAATAAACTTCTCAAGTTTAGTTTTTTTTTTTGTAAAATATTTATCAATTTAATTTCTTAGAGCAATTACTTAAACCTATACAATCATACGTTTTTTGTACAAAAATTAGTACTGGCATAATTTTATATTTTCTACATCAATGATCTAAATGAGTTTAAAATTAAAAGTTAACTTTAAACAAAGAAACAAAAAAATGTATTGATTTGTTGTCAATCAATTTTTATAAAAATTTGTAAAATTTGTGTTTAGATGTGCATTGACAAGTGTTAATAAACTTCTCAAGTTTAGTTTTTTTTTTGTAAAGTATTTATCAATTTAATTTCTT
>NW_017099100.1:9714-31311 GCF_001412225.1 Nicrophorus vespilloides
AAGTTAAACAAAGAAACAAAAAATGTACTGATTTGTTGTCAATCAATTTTTATAAAATTTGTGTTTAAATGTGCATTGACAAGTGAACAGTTATATAAAAACATCGAAAACAGTATGTAATTTTAAGCAGTGACAAAGTAGGCTACGAATCGATGTGATCTATTTTCGGAAAGAACAGGTCTAGTCGAGGCAGGATAATATAAATAATACGTGCAGTACTTCACAGAGGTGGTGATTAGTACTACCACCAATTCTATACTAATACATACTATATAGTACAGTTGCATTGGGAGAGGGGCTTCGGAGAGCGGTGGTCTCGCGCAATACGGCGTCGGGAAAATCGATATTTCCATAAATAATGCACCCGGTCGGGGCTGACCCACCCCCTACCCGCCAACCTCCCCTTTTTGATCCCCCCATCGCGACTAAAAACACACCGGATGCGCCAGGCCACACGCGGCCTCGATCCAACATATTATATATATATATACATAATATCGGAGAAGCCTACAGAGGCGAAAGAAAAAGAGAGAAGATCGAAAAGCATTAATTTTAAACTCATTTAGATCATTGATGTAGAAAATATAAAATTATGCCAGTACTAATTTTTGTACCAAAAAACGTATGATTGGATACGTTTAAGTAATTGCTCTAAGAAATTAAATTGATAAATACTTTACAAAAAAAAAAACTGAACTTGAGAAGTTTATTAACACTTGTCAATGCACATCTAAACACAAATTTTACAATTTTTTATAAAAATTGATTGACAACAAATCAGATACATTTTTTTGTTTCTTTGTTTAAAGTTAACTTTTAATTTGAAACTCATTTAGATCATTGATGTAGAAAATATAAAATTATGCCAGTACTAATTTTTGTACCAGAAAACGTATGATTGTATAGGTTTAAGTAATTGTTCTAAGAAATTAAATTGATAAATACTTTACAAAAAAAAAACTAAACTTGAGAAGTTTATTAACACTTGTCAATACACATCTAAACACAAATTTTACAAATTTTTATAAAAATTGATTGACAACAAATCATATACATTTTTTTGTTTCTTTGTTTAAAGTTAACTTTTAATTTTAAACTCATTTAGATCATTGATGTAGAAAATATAAAATTATGCCAGTACTATTTTTTGTACTAAAGAACGTATGATTGTATACGTTTAAGTAATTGCTCTAAGAAATTAAATTGATAAATATTTTACAAAAAAAAAAACTAAACTTGAGAAGTTTATTAATAATCAGTCTACAAAATTAAGCTTTTTTTTTAAATTATGAACATGTTTAATGCTGCTTTATATTGAAAATGATTGTGATATCAACTAAAGGTTTCAAATGTTTTTATTCTTATATAAAGTGGTTTACATGTTTGAATTTTACATAGTATTCATACTGCTTAAGCCTAAGCTCTTTCAGCCTTTGCCTTTTTTGCCTTTGCTGAAGGTTAGATTTGATGAGTATTAAAAAAAAATTAACATTGTAGGATAGAAGCACATTGTATAGTAAAAACACAACATTCTTGAAATCAGGAAGTGTTTAGAATATGAATAGAAATTTTAGACAAGTACACATTTAGAAAACATTAAGATTACACATTTTAAAGGACACCTAATATTATAGACACTAAGAAATATAAATGAGAAAGAAATTGGAATATGGAATATCACAAGAAAGAATGGGCTAATGTTTTCAGTAAGATCATTGAAAATGGGATCAACTAAAGAATGTCATATTAAGTAATATGTAAACATTAACAGCTGATCTGTCATCAAAATACATTGGTACTCCTAACTAACATTTGTATCTTATGTCACGCATGGAGACGGTGTGGATGCAGCCGCATAACGGAAATCCGATATAATCCGTACGAATGTAAAGACTTGGAAACGATGATGAAAGAAGTAGATTTACCGAACTTTTTTCTGTACAACAAAGGCCACATGCTCGGAAGAACATATTCTTCCTCTTCGGACCTTTCTCTCTCTTTCTTATATATATTTATTTTCTAATCCAAATCTGTCCTTCTCGCACTTACATTTTGTCTATGGTCGCATTCTCTCTCTATCTTTTATATAAACCCCCCCGATCGATTTCCTTTTCCGTCGACAACCCACCCTGTTTTCTAATTTCCAAACCCTTCAAATGCGAAACAGACGTGTCGCGTCGTGCATGTGTATGCGCGTTGTGGAATTTTTTTTTGCCGCCGCCGCCGGAAGGAAACGCTCCTTCTTTCACTACTTTTTTGTTGTTCCTTTGCTTGTTCTTGTTTCCTGCGTGCATTATAATTTGTTACGTAACCTGCACGCAAGTGAAGAGTGTCGTGGTTTCTGTTAAGTTTAGATGATGATGATCTCGTTCTATCTGTGTCTCTGCGTGCCATGTTATTTGTGTCTGAGCACCCTCAGACGGTGGCACGGTCGAAGGGGGCGCTACGGTGTTCGGATCACACCGCCGGCGGCGGCGAGCCGATTGGTTTCGATAGCGGATAGCGGGACGCGCACGTGCCGGTTATTATTGCTGCCAGTTTCACCGTGAACGTATGCAAATCGTTTCGCCGATAATAATTCCAACACACACATCCACACAAGTACATACATATACGTACACACATAGACATACATTATACATGCATACTCAGTCAGAAATCGAGTCCGATGCAACACGCGTACCCCAAGGCTCTCGACTCCCATCACAACATTATTATCTAAATTCACTCTCTAATGCGAAGCACGGATCAATGCCTGCTATACCTCCCTCTCTTCTTTTTCATTCATTTTTATTTATTTATTCGCTCATAATCCTCGAGTTTACAACTGACAAATAAATAAATTATGAAACATATTTTTTTCTCTATTGGCACATTAAATCTGCTCTTAAAATGCTAATTTCCATTCGCGGCCATAAATCTCTTACATTTTTATTTCCTTGAATCTCTGTCTCTTTTTTTTTATTCCCGAATGGAAAGACACCGCGAGGATTGAGCGTACGTTCGCAAAATTCCGATTTCTGTAGCGTTTACATTGGGGTTTAGCGGTAGCAGCAGACGTGTAGCGCGTCATTGTTTGCAGTTTTATTCTGCCACGTCAGCAGTATTATTTGTTTTCTTTGCAAATTAAATATTAACATAAGATTTTTCAAAGTTTCCAACAAACACAAGATAGTTTTAGATGATAGAAAATCTTATTGAATAAACATCAAATGGTAATTTTATCTAAAATGATGTATATTGTATCAAGTATATGAAGAGAACAGTGATTGTAAGAATCTGTGGATTTGGATAAATATGTGTATTTGATGTGTTATCTAATATTGCGCTATTGATAGAGTGTGTTTGCGTGTAAGAGGGACTGACGACTACATTAAATTAACAGATAAGATTACTACATGTTTGATGATATCCAGTCCACGTTTCCATCAATGAAAGAGCGCGAGTATCGGTTTCCCGGAGTTGGGAGGGAGAAAATTGGATGGAAACCTTGGGTCTGCATTGTAACAAACGGACGACAGGTTTTTCTTTCTCCATTATTCCACGAAACAAGACGTTTGTCGAGGGGCGGGTTGTTCGTTGCGTTGTGTTTTTTTATTATATATAGATCGGAAACGGGAGAATTATGGATATTAAATTGGTAGAAGGTGTAATTTGCGGCGGAAGGGAACCGCATGGTCTCCATCCGAAAAGGGCCGACCCACCGCGATCGGTAATGAAAGGGAACCACCCTACTCCTGTTTTTATGTGTGTTTGTGTGTGCAGGGTATTAACGACAGTTGTCTAATGACTAAGGACAATTCCACCTGCGCAAGATAACAGTACAACATGAAAACGTGCCTCACTGTCTCGCTTTTTATTTTATTTTATTTTTCTTGTAGTCGACAAATTTTCTAATTCCTACGTTGAATTTTGTTGGTTTCGTGATTGGGGGAGGAAAGGCACGCTTGCAGCCATACTTGATGATGGTAAAATGTATGTGGTGGCGCGTGCAACGAGGAACGCATCGGTGGTTCCGAAGGACGGAAATGCGTTTTGGTGTATTATATACACTCGGTGCCAGCTGTTTTCGGTTTCACGACTCGGAACTTCCAAATACACAACCCCGACTTCTAAAAATACAAATATTGTGATAGTAGAATTTCCAATAACTGCATTGGATGGGATCTGTTGAGCAGCTTCATCCTTCTTCCATCAGGAGGAATATACTTGGATAGAGAGAGAGAGTAGTTCGGATTTGAAGTGAGCCTCTTTTGTTGTGAGGAGGTTTTTATCATTACCCTCCTCTCGCCCCCTCGAGTTTGTTCGTTCGCTCTTTGTCCTTGCCACGGTCGTCCTCGTTATCTCTCCGGGGAGATTCCTCGTTGGAATCCAGGGGGGCCTCCACTGTCTCTTCAACAACTGTTCCCATCTCGCTTCGACCCAATGCAATGTTCTTCGTTCCGTTCGTTCGTCCTCCTCCTCCACGTTGTTGCCGTCGCATTCAGACCTCGTCTGTGCGCGCGCTCTCACATCTCCTCTCGCTCTCGGAATTCCTGGGGCCGGGAGGGAAAAACGAAAAAGTAAAAATGGAAATGCACGAGAGAGAAAAAAATACACAAATAAACAGACGGGGGCTCCGCCGACAAAACAATGTTTAGTCTGGTTTTTCGAGGTATTAAGATCGAGTTTTCACCCATCTGATGAATCCTTTTTTTTTTGTTTCTGTTGCAGCGACGACTCAACGCCTGGCGCTATCCTTGTACCGGCGGACATCAGGATGACCGCCGAGGCGAAGAACAACCTCCAGAAGGAAGCGGAGTCACCGATGCGCCGCTTCCTCCAATGTCCCGGCATGTTCCGCGTGGATATCCTCAAGAAGTGGGTCCACAACAAGTACAATGTCGACACAAAAAAATTCCACGTAAGTATTCTTCCCACATTCGTGTTCAAAACAGGACCGAAAAAAAAATAGCCCCAAACGGAAACGTATATTGACGGATGCATCTCGTTACAGATTGATATCCTCTACAAAAGGGTCCCTCTACCTGATCACTACACCCTAATCGATATAGCCTACATCTATTCTTGGAAGAGGGTAAGTGCTTCGCACCGAACGAAATGGAGCGAATTAATTTTCTTAAATCCTTTTTCTTATGCGTTTTTTTCTTATTATCACGCACAGAATGAACCGATGAAATTCTTCTTCCGCATCACCGATATCAATCTGGCGAAGGACCGTTTCGATTATCTGGAACCGGCATCGGAGCGCCAACCGACTCCCACGCCGACGCCTCCACCGAAGGAGGAGATCAAACCTAGTCAAAAGCCTGAGTCAAAGAAGGAGTCTGATAAGATCGTCGTGGAAACGGAGAAGATCAAGGAACCTCTCAAAAACGGCAACAAGATCAAGACTCCGGTCTTCACGAACATCACGCTGAACCGATCAAACAACGTGGAGATCATCACTAAGATCCAGAAGGTGTCCAACAAGAACGGTCAACCGATCGGCCTGAACATCATCAAACAGACAGTGAAAAAACCCAAGGCCCCGTCCAGTGCGAAAAAGCAGAGCAAATGTGATAATAAAACCTCTAATAATAAAAAGCAGGAAGTGAAAAGTGAACCACCCAAAGTGACTGCAGTTGAACCTTCACCTCCAAAAACAACAACACCTCTTCCTCCATCGCCTACTCTTACTGCTGCAACCACCCCCAGTGAACCTCAGAAAGAACCAGTGAAAACCACGATGGAATTGGACGATGAGAAGGAGCGTTTCCTCAAATCGATCGAACTGACCTCGCGTAGTGTGCTCCAGACGATCGCGCAAACCCAGAAAAGTGAACCCGCCCCTCACCTCAAACGTAAACTATCCTCAAGTCCTCGCGGCGGTAGTGATAAACCCAAGAAACCGAAAGTCGAAAGGAAAACGCCGGCTAAGAAAACGAAAGCCGCTTCTTCGCCAAAATCGGAGAAGAAACCCGCGCAATCAACGACCGCCTCCGCGACGACAACAGCAACAGTTCCCTCGGAAAATTTGAAATCGCTCCTGAACACCTGCAAAATCCCATCGTCACTATCAATCACGTGCGTCAACGGTGATAAAGAGATGCAAGTGAAACCGAACGTGAACGTGGTGAATCACATCGAGATCCTCAAACTGCCCGATCCCAAGATGGAAATCGACGAGGATAAGCAGAAACTGGAATTGGAAAAGGTGGGAACGACGATGCAACCTGCCAAAATGGACGAAGTGAAGAAAGAACCGGACACGAAGAGCAGCGAATTATCCATAACAATCACAATAGAGAATCCCAATGATAAAGCCTTAGATTCGAAACCAATCGGAGTCCATCCGAATTTACCTATGATTCTACCTCCAACGGGAAGTAGTCACAGCACCACCCCACGTGGATTGCCCACTTTCCAGAAGATGTTTGAAGACACTATCAAGAAACCGGAGTTCGCGCAGAAAATACAAAAGTGTCCCAACAAAAATAAGAAGGGATCTCCGTCGGAGTCGACGAATACGAACAACAAGAGGAACATCTTGGAAATTGCTTCGAAGTTGATTAAGAAAACTAAATTGGAGCAGGAGCAGAAAGACGCGAACGCGAATGATAGCAGCAAAGCGATCATTCCAATTCTCAATACGCAGAAAACGCTGATGAAGCCGAAGAAGTCTCCGGAAGCGCCGAAGCATGAACCAGCTCACACTCTGAACAATCTCCACTCGACCAGTCTCGGATTAAACTATTCTATATCCGTGAGTCAGCTCTCCGACGACGTGAAAAAGTTGTCATCACCCACGAATGTACCTAAAGTTCCTTCACCCAGACCCGCCATCTCGCCGAATATCAAAGTGCCCTTAAGTATACAATCGCCGAAATATCCTTTACCTTACACGCCGCAACCTGCCCACAAATCCTCCTTCCCCACATCCTCATCATCGCCCGTATTACCAGGCGCCCTTCTAAAACCCACGATCACGACATCGCCTAAATCGCAACTGCCTTCCCCCAAACTGCCCCATCTTCCATCCCCCAAACTACCGTCGCCCCGCATCCCCTGCCCCAAAATCCATTCACCGCGTACCTCATCACCGAAACTCCACTCGCCAAGAACCTCCTCATCCTCCTCCTCGCCCCGATTACATTCACCCAAAGTGCACTCGCCCAAGCTGCATTCGTCCCCGAAAGTTTCCTCGCTTCGACCATCGACTGCGTCGCCAGACTCGAAGCTTCAATCGGAGAAGAAACCACCACCACCCGCATTGGACCCCAATCAGCTGCAAGAGAAATACAACCTCCAGAATCTGGCTCAACTCACAGCGAACCTTAATTTCAACATGGCTCACCAAAACAGCATGGCCTTTCAGCAGGCTATGATCCTGAATCAGCTGGAATTGCACAACAGGCAACAGATGCACAACAGGCATCAGAATCTGTTCAGCATGGGGCTGCAATACGAGAAATACTTGGCGAGTTTGAACGCCGCCAATGGACAGAACAAGCTGTTGAACAACATCAAGGAGAACTGACCCAAAGGGTCGGGTCTCATCCGTCGGACAACGCAGGGTTAAATTTGTGAAGCAATTACAATCACATAAATGTACGAATCTTCATTATTATTATTATTATTAGCCGATAAGGCTTTTAAGTCAATTTAAGTTTACGATCTTCTCGATCAGTTATTATTATTTTTTTTTTGGTCATATTTGTTAACTAAATGTTATTATTATTATTATCAATGATTTATTTTTCATTTAATTTATTGTTATCATTAAGTTATTCTTTCTTCCAGTGTTCTTTAATTTTATGTTTGTATACATACAAATTATTATTAATATTATTATTATTTCATCCGCGTGTACATAGAGAAAACAATTGAAGAAACTTTTGTAATTATATAAATATATTTAAAAAAAAAATATATAATTATATTATATTATATATATATATTGTAATATGTAAGATCATAGATATTGTAAATATTTTTCCCAGAAATTGCTAAAAAGTGGTAATACAAAAATAAAATACAACAAACATTATTTATATACAGAAAAGTCGTTGCAGTTTTATTTGCTCGTTTTTGGGTCTCTTCTCTTTTCCGCTCCTCTTCCCGTTTGCATGCACGTACGTACGTATATGTACGGTCTCTCTTACGCTTTTAATTGGATGGATGTGTGGTAGTGAGACTTTCTAAGGCGAGGTGAAAGCATGCTCTCCGCACCGTCGGGTTTTTGTTGCCGTGTGAGTGCAGCTTTCGGTTATTCGTAATATAGAAAACGGCGCAGGCTATGTAAGTATATGTATGTATGTATGTGAATGCGAAGCGAAACAAAATACGTCTCTCTGGTTTGGCGAGTGCTGCTGCTATATGGGCGAGAGAGAGAGAGACGATGAGAGAAAGGTGCTCGTCCTGATCCTTGCGGCTAGACAAGGACGGGGAGTAAAACCCACACTTTCGCCGCCGATATGCGGGGGTACGTGAGGTCGGCGTGAGATGGGGCGCGCAGGTTATGCAACGTTGCCGCCGCCTCTGGGAACGGTCTGGACGGAAGAGCTCCCGGCCTCGGCAACAACGCCGCATGGTCATTATCCCTCAGAAGTGTTCGTGACAGATCGTTTCTGTCCGTAAATTTTATATAATTGCAAGTGATTCATACTCAACCATCCGAATACATACATACATACACTACACACATTATATATCACCTTATATACAATCAGCAATACATAAGCACTTACATAAACATGAACGCACGCTCCGCACATGAACCTCTCTTATATATTTCAAAATTTGTTTGCTTTTTGATACGTGGCAATAGTGGTGATCATCCTTACTTTCTACATGCACTCAACAAAACGCTTTCCCGATTTATTGATTCCACTTCTTCTTTTTTTCTTTCTCTCTCTTCACGAACCGACGATGACTGGCAATTCCTCTTTGTTCAGATAAGAACCAAAATGTTGCGATCCACCCCCTGTTTTATCATGTAGTTTTTTTTAAAACTACCCGTGTCCTCAGTTTCCAAAACATTAATCACAATTTTCTGATAAAAAAAATCAATAAAAATACAATACAAGTATCTAATTATATTTAGTTCACGCACATACACTAGATGGCGTCTCAAAAAATTAGTCATTTGACAGTTTGCAAATGGCGCTGACAATCAATATAGGTTATGTACATAACCAAACTTCATGAAATTAAGCACAATTTTTTTTAATAGAATTTTTCATTTCATTTATTTGACAATAAACAAAGGTTTATTTTACTTTTATAATCTTAAATGCACAATTTTAAGTTTATGCGAATGAGCGGAAATTACGTAAATCATGAAATTATGCACCATTATGAGCATTATATTCAATGTTATTTTTGTTTTGTATAGAAGTGTGCGAAATAAAAGGAGAACGTAACAATCCTCATTTGAATATAAACTTTATTGTTGAGTAAATTACGAATTTCGTATAGCCTTTTGCAGATAACATCTGAGGATTACTAATAGTAAAAAAAATAGAAACGAAATACACTAAAATGAATGATTATATAATGCGATGATGATGGATGGAGATTTTGTGCACGGTTGGAGATGGTAATAGGAACGATCTACTAATTAAGTAAAAGCAGTTCCAGCATCAGCCGTTAATTAATAAATTACTGTTGTTTCCTACGCGGCGCTCGGTTTCCCAGGAAAACTGCTATTAGCATAAAACGTTCGGAGACGCACAATGGACGCGTTTAATTGGTACAGTTTCATTTATTTATTTGAATATCATTGGTGGCCAGAGAGAAATAAAAGAGTAACGAATAAAGAATGATGATCATGATGATACGGGTTCGGGGTTTACACGAAATGCGGGTCAATGCTTCATCTTCATGATTCAGTTAAAGATTTTCATTTAGACTTTAAATTCAGAGGATGCAATTAAATTGAATTGAAAGATATTATTACCAAATGTTGTACAATTTCATTCAAGAGATTCGAACAGAATCGTATCTTTGACATTTTTGACAAGTGACAGGTTTAGCAAATGTCATGATGTAAACATTGTAGATGATTGTTCGGATTTAAGGTTAAAGTAAAAAATAAAGGAAGTTGTAGATGATTTGGTGAAAACAAGGGAATAGTTCAGCTTTAGATTGGATTTTGGAGGATTTGGCTGAAGTGGTTTTTTGGTATCGGCTGGAAAAGGTATCGCAATATGTTTCTGCGGTCGGACGACGGGTGAAATATTTGGTCCGATAGTTCGGTTACCGAAGGGACAATCGCGCGCTCGCCGTCCCCAAGGGGCATCGAAAGGGTTGCGATTTATGGAACGAGGGTGGCCAACAACAAGACATTAATCTCATCGGATTTCCTAATGGAACTCTCGCAAAAGCCAATAGCAATCTGCTTATCAGGAAGCCACCGCTTGACACCTGTCACAAATGAACAAGAAACGACTACAATATTAAAAAAAAGGATGTGTCAATTAATGCATTAAATGTAATTGGTCCATTGGGAAGAGTATTATGTCATATGTTTGACATGTTAAGTGACAGCTAATTTTGACATTTGTTACTACTACTGGTGATCATGGAGTTCGATGACATTGACAACCATAGAAGTTTTTATGTCATATGTCACGTATAGTGCGGATGCAGCTTAAACCATTAGGAATAATGAAGAAAAATAAATGCAGATACTATAAAATGTTTGGTGATGCAATTGTGAGGCGATTGCAGCCCTTAGCGTATCATTTACGTGGTGGTTCCGCCGCGAAGATCTGAAGTTGCGCAACTCACTTACGGATTAAAGGTGGAAATCGTGCAGGAATTTATGACCCGACATTAGTCAGTCGCAGTTGCGGCCTGGCGCAGGATTAGGACTTCGAGGAAGAGAAGAAGCGAGCAGCGAGATTCGAGATCGGGGATGAATGTGGACGATGCAGCGCTGAAAAATTTGCACGTTTCGAATCATTTCGTTCTTGTGATGATGATGATGATGATGATGATGGTTGTGATGATCTTGCCGTGCGTTTCCTTTTGATAAGACCGTCAACAAAAACAACCTTCGGTTGGGATTAAAATAGCGGCCGCGTGATGATGTTACATCGTCTGCCAACCGGAGAGACTATATGCATGTTTGTGCATGTATATACATATGGATGGATGAATGTGTACGTGCCGCGTTCGTTGCGGCGTTTATGCTTGTAGCAGAGGCGAGAGCATCCTGGCCTGGCCTAGAACCGAAGCTATAACATTTCATTTAAAAAATCCCAACTCAAATAAACAGATAAAAAGGCCCGGGATTACACAAATAGCAACGAAAACGCGCGAAGATTCCTTCATATCCGTAGCAGAATCGAGGAGTCATCAAATGATGATATCATCATCATTTAACATCACAAGTTTTCAGCAAAATTAGTTAACTAAATTCAACAAACAAAATTCTTCATTTCACTCACAATCATGATCATTTTATCGTCCTTACAGGAAATGTTACAGGAAAATTTGAAACTTACTTCATTACAATTTATGATTTATATAAAGAAAAATATAAGTTTTACGTAATTCTGAATGAATATGTTCGTGTACAAGCTTTTTCATATATTAATTTCCATATAAATCATATGAGCATTAGTAAATAAGATTCAAGAAGTTTTGCATGAAAAACTTTCAAATTACTTTACTTATTTACAAATATTTTATGAAAATATACTGAAAATTATTTATATATTAAATTGAAAAAATTAATATTTTGTTACTTGACATTATTTTGTAAACATCAATTTGTAAAGTATTCTCAAAGATCATTAAAATCCTTGTACATATTTAATGTCCCAATTAAAACTGAGACTAAAGCTAATTAAATGGGTTTACGTTTACTACAGAAGCTGTTAGATTACATGTAATTTATAAATGTTTTAATTGAAACATAATTAAAATTTGAGTTTACGTTGATTTTATATAACTTTTAAGCATATTTACTACTTCGTTTAACGTCTATAATCGTATCTTAAACGTCACTAAACGAAGTCTTACTGTATATGGAAAGATGTAATAGAAATCTGCATGATTTCTCAATTTATGAATGAATAATAATTAAGAAATCATTCAAATTTTTGCTGCTGCAGCGTTGTTGTCCTCCCTACATCCTATAAATTTTCAACTGGACGACCTATGACCCGAAGAACCCTACCAGCCAAGCAGTCTAATGCGTCTTCTGTAGATGCGAGATGATAACCCGATGGAACTGCTTTTGAACCTGTGAGAGAAGCTGCGGCCTTTTCGTTTTCCTTCGAATAATCCTCTCTCTTTAATAATAATAATACCATTATAACCGTTTAAACCCCAGCAACTAGCAAACGTTTCGCACAATATTCAATTTAACATATTGAAATCATATAATTATTTTTCAATTTTAACAAAACTTAATATTTCTTCTGTATGGAAAAGACAATTTTAACTTGGATTAACTCAAATCAAGTTTGACTTAGAAGTTAATTCGTTAATTGAAAAGTAAAACTAAAGTTTGCAAACAAAAAAGAAATGTTTGTTAAGATAATTTTTGGATTGTGTAATTTTAATTAAGTAAAAAGCCGCCTGCTAATTACTGATTACTAACAGACATAACCTCGTGGACAAACAAACAAAAAAAAGACTGCAATGACATTGACAGTCAATTAACAAACGAAACAGGCGAATCAAGCAATCAACAAAAAAAAAACAGCGCAATTGAGGGCTGCTGCGAACAAATGACGTTTCCATATTTTTTCGCAATCGCGACTAATTAGAGGATTTACTCTACTAACACGATTCGCTCGATTTTGCGAGTATCCATGTGCACTTGTAAATCAAATAAATGTCACCGGGCGAATGATTGAAACGATGATTGTATATATAAAAAAAAAGATGATGTGTAGTTGGTTGTGCTTGGAGCAAGAGAAAGATGGAGTGAGAACGAGAGATGAAGAGTGTGTGTATATTCGCCACACATACTATATACATTCGCCAGTATGTGTCGTCCAAAGTAGGCCACGGATGAGCGCTCGCTTTGCAATCTAGAATGCCTTGAAACAAATGCACACACCTAACTCGTTTCGGTCCTTCTTTTTTTTTCACGTACGTGTATCATACACACGTATTATCCTGTGTGTATGCATGTGCGACAATCGCCGACTTCGAGGAACGATTTTTTTTTGTCTTTAAATTTATTCCTTAGTAATTACATTGATTAAGCGCGAGTTAGTTGTGTTTAATATTAGGGTACGACGAGGCCCTTTTCCTCCTCCTCCTCCACCTCCTCTCTTCATCTCTCGCTCTGGTGCGGAGGTGAGCGAGAGCCCCCGGGGCTCCGCTCAAAATTTATATTACTGAAATTATCCGCAACGACCATCCTGTCTAACAAAAATTAATTACTTTCCATATTTCATTTTAAAGCTGAACACAGAGGGAGACACCGTTTCTCCTGTCAGTGAGTTGCCAACCTTTCAAAGCAACATTGTAATTTCATATTTGGTTTCTACTAGTGACAACAAAATTTTAAAAAATTCATCTGAAGTTTTCATATTAAAAAAATGATTATAAATATTCAAAAAGTGTTAATCTCAATTACATATTTTTTATATTTAAATTACACTAAATTCTAAAGTATTTACTTGTTAATATGCACCTACACACTAAGCATTACTTGACAAATTACTTATGCAATTACATTAAACAATTTGTTTCGCATTGTAATTTCACATTTAGTTTCCACCAATTGATTATAAAAATTCAAATTAAAACTTGTCAATTATATATTTAAAAAAAATGAAAAGTATTTACTTGTCAAGTAACGTGTCAAGTAGAAATTATAACTTGCATATGTTACACACTAAGCATTACTTGACAAATTACTTATGCAATTACATTAAACAATTTGTTTCGCATTGTAATTTTACATTTAGTTTCTACTAGTGAAGATAAAATTAAAAAAACATCTAAAGTTTTCATATACAAAAATTGATTATATTAAAACTTGTCAATCATATATTTAAAAAAAAATACAAAAGTTTGCAAAGTATTTACTTGTCAAGTAACATGTCAAGTAGAAATAATAACTAGCATATGTTACACACTAAGCATTACTTGAAAAATTATTTATGCAATTACATTAAACAATTTGTTTCGCTTTATAATTTCACATTTAGTTTTTACCAGTGAAGATAAAATTAAAAAAAAATCCATATAAAGTTTACATATTCAAAAATTGATTATAAAAATTCAAATTAAAACTTGTCAGTTATATATTTAAAAAAATTACAAACATTTGCAAAGTATTTACTTGTCAAGTAACGTGTCAAGTAGAAATTATAACTAGCATATGTTACACACTAAGCATTACTTGACAAATTACTTATGCAATTACATTAAACAATTTGTTTCGCTTTATAATTTCACATTTAGTTTTTACCAGTGAAAATTAAATAAAAAAAATCCATCTAAAGTTTTCATATTAAAAAATTGATTATAAATATTCAAGAAGTGTTAATCTCAATTACATATTTTTTTATATTTAAATTACACAAAATTCCAAAGTATTTACTTGTTAATATGCATTACTTGACAAGTTACTTATGCAATTACATTAAACAATTTGTTTCTCATTGTAATTTCATATTTAGTTTCTTCACAGTGAAGATAAATTAAAAAAATCCATCTAAAGTTTTCATATTAAAAAATTGATTATAAAAATTCATATTAAAACTTGTCAATTATATATTTAAAAAAAATTGAAAAGTATTTACTTGTCAAGTAACGTGTCAATTAGAAATTATAACTGGCATATGTTACACACTAAGCATTACTTGACAAATTACTTATGCAATTACATTAAACAATTTGTTTCGCATTGTAATTTCACATTTACTTTTTACCAGTGAAGATAAAATTAAAAAAAAATCCATCTAAAGCTTTCATATTAAAAAATTGATTATAAATATTCAAAAAGTGTTAATCTCAATTACATATTTTTTATATTTAAATTACACTAAATTCCAAAGTATTTACTTGTTAATATGCACCAACACACTAAGCATTACTTGACAAGTTACTTATGCAATTACATTAAATAATTTGTTTCGCTTTATAATTTCACATTTAGTTTATACCAGTGAAGATAAAATTAAAAAAAATCTATCTAAAGTTTTCATATTCAAAAATTGATTATAAAAATTCAAATTAAAACTTGTCAATTATATATTTAAAAAAAAATTGAAAAGTATTTACTTGTCAAGTAACGTGTCAAGTAGAAATTATAACTTGCATAACTTGTTACACACTAAGCATTACTTGTGCAATTACGAAATTTGTTTAAAAGAAAGGAATGTTAATAGGAAATAATACAATGAAAAAAAAAATAGTCGAGACATTGAAATAATGTATGCAGTTTTTTGCTTGTTGTTCTTCGTCGAAGTTATTTGGAATAAATTATTTTTTTCCTTATCGTCTAGAGCACAGGCGCCTTTTTACTACGTTTCATTCAATTTCATTCATAGATTGTGCGTTTTTCTGAGAACAGGAGCAGACGTCTACGTTTTTTTGCTGCATTCCTTTCCACTCGCCAAATATAGCATTTTTTTGTCAAATCAAATGAAAGCATTCTTTATACACTTATTTACCTGCATAAATTACAATTTACGTAACCAAAATTAACAATTAGTTCTATAATTAACTACAGTGGAACCTCGCTTAACGAACAAAATCAATTGTAAGAAAAAATGCGAAGTTTTTTTGACGATCAGAAGAAAAGTCCCGGATTTCGCGTCTTCTACATCATTTTAAACTTATGTACACATTATTGAATATGTTTCACTATATATTGAATATATTGAAGTTGAACCACGATTTCCGAACATATTTAATTGAAAAACTGAAACAATTTTATTCATAAGAATTAAGCGAAATTCGAAAACTTAGTTCGGGAATCATTTTTTTATTAATTCAGTGGAAATTCGGTTTACGAACACAATTCGTTCCTTAAAGACTGTTTGTAAATTGAAACCAATTCTTATAAGTTAATTACTGTAAATTAATTCACAATCTATTCATTCACTGTTACTTTTTTTAATTGAATAGCAAAATTAAACTTGAATATTATTAATTCATTCTTCGAGTTTCAATGTAGAAAATCGCAATTTACTGTATCAAAACTGAAGACTTCTTGAGATTTGCTCGTAATTTATGTACAAGGATAACCGGTTAGAGCGAGTACAGTAACAGCGATTGAAATTGGATTGTTCAATCTATGCCTAAACTAAACCTTAACTACTTTACTTTTTTTTTATTAATTATGTTTGCTGTTTAATTAGTGATTCTGTTGGATTCGAAACTGTCGTACGGATGGTGTTGATCTTCAGGTAAAGCAAGCACAAAAAAAAAGAGAGTTCTCTCTTGTTTTTCGCACTAATTAGAGTGCATGTAAAATGGGATAAATGCGAGATGCTTAGTCGCAGCTACCGGTCGTTATAGACGGGTGCAGCCTGAATTGTTACGCGTACTGCGCGTTCGAGGGTCAAACCAATAACTTAAAAATTCCTGAATATAAAGCCGCATCCAAATACAGTCAGACTCGCACACATTATTTCTTCAGTCTACAGACTTTTACTGAAACACTCTTTCCCACAAAAAAAACCAAACATTTTTAGTTTTTTTCTTTAATTACTGTTATTTATTACAACTACAAGATTTAGTTTACAGATAATTGAGAAACTTGCACACTTTTGAAATTTACAAAATAATCTTTTGGTTTTTTCAATAATTTGTATAGAAAGTTCAGAATTATACTTTTCAGTCAAATAATAATAATTTGATCAAAACATTCTTTTGAAGGATAATCAAAAATGCGTCTTTTAACTTCATTTGTTCAATTTTTTGTTTGTTTTAGAAACTTATCGGTTAACAGTTAACCTGAGGATATTACTTACGTTTGTTAAAGCGATTTGTAATTAAATAGAACATTAAATGGGACTAATTAGTTAAGATATGAAAATATTGCAAAAGTTAGCATTTTTTTTATAATTTTGTTTGTGAGGATGATTCAATAGTTCAGCGTTTTTGAATCAGTTTTTCATTTACTTTTAATTAGATTGAAGATGCAATAACATTAGTGAAGATACTGAAACACTCTTTCCCACAACAAAAAAACAAACATTTTTAGTTTTTTTGTTTAATTACCGTTAATTATTTACCACAACTACAAGATTTAGTTTACAGATAATTGAGAAACTTGCACACTTTTGAAATTTACAAAATAATCTTTTGTTTTTTTTCAATAATTTGTATAGAAAGTTCAGAATTATACTTTTTAGTCAAATAATAATAATTTGATCAAAACATTCTTGTGAAGGATAATCAAAAATGCGTTTTGTAACTTCATTTGTTCTATTTTATGTTTGTTTTGGAAACTTATTTGACGGTTAACAGTTAACCTGAGGATATTACTTACGTTTGTTAAAGCGATTTGTAATTAACTAGAACATTAAATGAGACTAATTATTTAAGATATGAAAATATTGCAAAAGTTAGCATTTTTTTTATAATTTTGTTTGTACTTTTCTCATTGTTTTGGAAATATCGAATATTATGTAATCAGGAGAATATCTGACGGTTAATAGTTAACTAGAGGATGATTCAATAGTTCAGCGTTTCTGAATCAGTTTTTCAATTACTTTAAATTAAATTGAAGATGCAACAACATTAGTGAAGATACTGAAACACTCTTTCCCACAACAAAAAAACAAACATTTTTAGTTTTTTTGTTTAATTACCGTTAATTATTTACCACAACTACAAGATTTAGTTTACAGATAATTGAGAAACTTGCACACTTTTGAAATTTACAAAATAATCTTTTGGTTTTTTCAATAATTTGTATAGAAAGTTCAGAATTATACTTTTCAGTCAAATAATAATAATTTGATCAAAACATTATTTTCTTGTAACTTCATTTCTTCTATTTTTTGTTTGTTTTAAAAACTTATCGGTTAACACTTAACCTGAGGATATTACTTACGTTTGTCAAAGCGATTTGTAATTAAGTAGAACATTAAATTGGACTAATTAGTTAAGATATGAAAATACAGCAAAAGTTAGCATTTTCTTATAATTTTGTTTGTACTTTTCTCATTGTTTTGGAAATTTACCACAACTACAAGATTTAGTTTACAGATTATTAAGAAACATGTACACTTTTGAAATTTACAAATTAATCTTCTGTTTTTTTCAATAATTTGTATAGAAAGTTCAGAATTATACTTTTCAGTCAAATAATAATAATAATTTTATCAAAACATTATTTTGTAGAATAATCAAAAATGCGTTCAAGTAAATCCAAATTACATTTGATCCTATTACTCGAACTTTACTTGTGTCGTTACAAAGACAAATACCTTTTTTATTCCCTTCTATCTATCTCTCCTTTTCATCCGCGATGACAGCGGATATCTTTGATACTCTATCTGTTTTATGGCGTCTTTTATGTTTTGTTTTATTCTCACTCTCTAGCAGCGCGTACACAGCGAGGGCGATCAGAAAATATTTTAGGTTGAAGGGTCCATGTGCGTGCGTGTAATAAGCGTTTCGGGAATTTTGGGGCGAGGGTAGATTTCGCCCAAAAAAAAAAAACGAGAGATCAGCACCGACGATGATGGCATAATCTATATAGTTATATATATATAGTCTGCACAGCACATAGTGTATATAAATCTATATACAAGCCCGTCCAAAGCACACGTTGCGTGCACTGTGGGGGCGTTTAATAATGAAAAAAAAGCGTACACAGACTCGGATATCGAATAATGAAAACAGGGGATGATGATGATTTTTTTTTCTATTTTATATTATTATTCGAAAGTTATTTTCACGCGCAGATGTTTCAGCGACAACAGAAATAAAAGTCGAACGTAAAACATAAAAACAAAAACGAGAAACAAAGCGAGTCGCGAAACAAAAGCTAATCGGATTGGGGTCAATTAGTTTCAATTACGTCGTGATTTCCAGGAGCCGAAACGAACGAACGTCTGCTTTTGTGTCGGGTAATATCGTATGGATTAATTGTGTAATCGTTTAACTCGAGGTTAGTTATCTGATAGTTAATAGTTAAACCGAGTTTGTTCATTTAATTTATTTTACATTGGATGTATCGAATTGTTTCTTCTAACACAAGTTTATCTGACGGTTAATAATTAACCCGAGTATAATATTACGTTTAGCGTGTTTGAATCTACTTCTGTGATTGATATTTATAATTAAAATAATTAAATGAACTAATTAGTTAAGACACGAAATTTTTGCATTTTCTTGTAACTTCATTTGTTCTATTTTTTGTTTGTTTTAGAAACTTATCGGTTAACAGTTAACCTGGGGATATTACTTACGTTTGTTAAAGCGATTTATAATTAAATAGAACATTAAATGGGACTAATTAGTTAAGATATGAAAATATAGCAAAAGTTAACATTTTGTAATTTTGTTTATACTTTTCTCATTGTTTTGGAAATATAGAATATTGTGTATTTGCACGAGATTATTTAATAATTAACCCGAGGATAATCTTAACGATTAGCGTATTTGATCCAGTATGCATTTACTTCTGTGATTTATATTTTTAATTAAAATAACGAAGTGAACTAATTAGTTAAGATACGAAATTTTTGTATTTTCTTGTAACTTCATTTGTTCTATTTTTTGTTTGTTTTGGAAACTTATCTGACAGTTAACAGTTAACCTGAGGATATTACTTAAGGATATTACTAAGTTAGCATTACAAAAATTTTGTTTGTACTTTTTTCATTGTTTTGGAAATATCAAATGTTGTGAATTTCCATTTTTATCACGAGATTATCTAACGGTTAATAGTTAACATCCTCTAGTTAATAGTTCAGCGTTTTTGAACCAGTTTTTCATTTACTTTTAATTAAATTGTGAATCTTCAATAACATTACTGAAGATATGACTCAAATGTTTAGTTTTGTATTCATTTCGTTTATTCACGTTTTCTAATCTAATTACGTTTTCTAATCAGGTTGTATTAACTTGTAATCTTAACCTTTAACCTTTTAGCAGTAATTACTTTTGATAAATCAATTATTAATTAAGTCGTAGATGCAAATTATTTGGTTAAGGTGTGTAAAAATTGACACATGTCAATTTCATCATTTGTTCTGTCAAGTGTTTCTTGTTGTCATTTCTTTTGTTCTATCTCCGTCTGTCATTAATTCTATTACATATTTCTCTCTCTTTTTTTTTGTATGTTTGTGGTCGGGCGAGAAGAACCAGGGGCCAGGCAGGCAACAATATAATCGCGCAACCTTTGCTTCTTCGCTCGCTTTAACGAGCTCGTAATAATATGGCCCTTATATGAACTTATGGCAAACGTTTCAAGGTTCACCACCGGCGTCGTGGCAAGAGAGAAAGAACCTGAGGAACACTATCTCGGTCATTTTATATACCAATAGAATTTGCCAGCCGCTGGATACACACCAACACACACATATACATGTGGAACGACGAACGCTCGGCCGGTTTCACGCAGCCGAAATCTTCTTGCAAAACGCTACGAAACATTACAATTTCCACATCTAAATTTCTCTTATTTTTTGTTCTTCATTTATCTGTTGGTTAGTTAATTTGACGCTTAATAAGAAGATGATTTGGTATAAAGCTGCATACACACTTGGCCTGAAATGAGACACAATTATCTGTTAGCTGTATTTACGCCATTTTGCTTTAATCTTAAGAAGTTTTGCGATTAACTAGAAGACTATGATTCTAATAAGATTTGCTTCAAACTAGAATATAATTTGGAATAAAGATGAATCCACACTATGCCTGAAATGTGTCTTAAAGGTCTATCAATTGTATCAACTTTTACGCCATCTTGGTTTTAAGTTAATAAGTTTTACGTTTTTATATAATGGTGCATCCACACTTTGTCTGAAATGAGACATAAATATCTTCTATCAAGTTCTACACAAACTAGACTATGATTCTAATAAGATTTACGTCAAACTAGAAGGTAATTTGGAATAAAGGGGAATCCACAATGTGCCTGAAATGTGTCTTAAAGATCTGTCAATTGTATCAACTTTTACGCCATCTTGGGTTTAAGTTAATAAGTTTTGCGTTTTTATATAATGGTTCATCCACACTTTGTCTGAAATGAGACATAAATATCTTCTATCAAGTTCTACACAAACTAGACTATGATTCTAATAAGATTTGCCTCAAACTAGAAGGTAATTTTTACACTGTGCCTGAAATGTGCCTTAAAGATCTGTCAATTGTATCAACTTTTACGCCATCTTGGTATTAAGTTAATAAGTTTTTCGTTTTTATATAATGGTGCATCCACACTGTGTCTGAAATGAGACATAAATATCTTCTATCAAGTTCTACACAAATTAAATTATGATTCTAATAAGATTTGCGTCAAACTAGAAGATAATTTGGAATAAAGGTGAATCCACGCTGTGCCTGAAATGTGTCTTAAAGATCTGTCAATTGTATCAAATTTTACGCCATCTTGGTTTTAAGTTAATAAGTTTTGCGTTTTTATATAATGGTGCATCCACACTTTGTCTGAAA
>NW_017099101.1:0-6240 GCF_001412225.1 Nicrophorus vespilloides
TATTAAAAAAAACACTTGAATTTAGTCAATTCTTCAAACTTTATTAAAAAAAGAAATAATTATTTCTTTTTCTCTACTTCAATTACTTTATTTAGATGAGAAAATGCAAATTAATTATCATGAAACTTGTGAATTTTCATATTTACTTCTTACTTATAAAAACTGTATGATTATTGTTAAATCTCCTTGATTTTTAGTACATAATTCAAATAATTGTAATCATTTTAAGCCAATTTCTTCAATTAATTGAAAATTTAAAAAAATTATAAAAAAATTGGGAACATAAAATCCTTAAACTAATTGCAAATACGACAAATCTATAAGAATTAAATAAGTAAATATTTTCTAATTAAAGTTAGATACATGCAAAATTATTGAAATCATCAAAATAAGTGTAAATTCCACAATTAAAATATTGAAAACTATGAAAAAAAAACGCATTAATTTAATCAATTCTTCGACTTTATCAAAAAAAAAATTATTGCTCTTCTTTACTTTATTTACATAAGCAAATAAAAATTAATTATCCTGAAACTTGTGAATTTTCATATTTACTTCTTACTTACAAAAATTGTATGATTATTGATAAATCTCCTTGAATTTTTAGTACATAATTCAAATAATTGTAATCATTTTAAGCCAATTTCTTCAATTAATTAAAAATTTAAAAAACGAAGAAAAAAGTTACAAAAAATTAGAAACATAAAGTCCTTAAATTAATTGTAAACACGACAAATCTAAAATTTTCTAATTAATGTTAGATACATGCAAGGTTATTAAAATCGTCAATTGTTAAAAACTATTAAAAAACGTTTGAATTTAGTCAATTCTTCAAACTAATTCAAAATAAATGCAAGAAATAAAATTAGAAACATGAAGAGAGTGGTTATTAAAATTCCGTTGTTGCCGCCGCGAGATCGAATCGGTCGGTCTCTGCACCGTATTGCAACTGCTGCAAAACGGTTGATTTTATCGGCGCTGTAATTTATATCGATGCTTGTTCTAAAGTCCCCTTTGGCACGGCAGCGATAAATTTGAAAATATTGCGGATATTTACATGGTTTCGGCCAAACAAAGCTTCGAAGTCTTGGGGGGAAGAAAGGTATAAAAAAAACACACACAACTTCGAGCATAGTTCAAGCCCGAAGAGTTATGCGACTCGTTGCGAAAACTATTAAACTAGATCGGATTCGCTTGGAATTGATAAGAAGGAAACGTCGCCGCCGCCATTCCGCTTATTAAAACCGTGAAATTCGGTCAAATAACTTAATGGAAAATATGGAACAAACTAGTTTCAACATTTTTATTTGTTGTCACATTTTATGTTTGTTTTAATCTTTTGATGATTCTAAATTCTATATTAGAATAATTTTGAATTATTTGTTAATACATCAAAAAAAAATCAAAAAATTTTATCAAAAAATGTAATTAAACAAACTTATTTAATTGATGAAATATTCATAAAATAAGTTTCTAATAATGTGGATGCGCCGGGTTTAATGAAATTCAATTTGTTAAAAAGTAAATAATTAATAAGAAGTGTTTAAATTAAAGAAATTGTTTGAGTTAGGGGATAAATCTCCTTGAATTTTTAGTACATAATTCAAATAATTGTAACCATTTTAAGCCAATTTCTTCAATTAATTGAAAATTTTAAAAAATGAAGAAAAAAATTACAAAAAATTAGAAACATAAAGTCCTTAAATTAATTGTAAACTCGACAAATCTAAATATTTTCTAATTAATGTTAGATACATGCAAGGTTATTAAAATCCTCAACATTTAAAATGTTGAAAACTATTAAAACCGTGAAATTCGGTCAAATAACTTAATGGAAAATATGGAACAAACCAGTTTCAACATTTTTATTTGTTGTCACATTTTATGTTTGTTTTAATCTTTTGATGATTCTAAATTCTATATTAGAATAATTTCGAATTATTTGTTAATACATCAAAAAAAAATATCAAAAAAAATTAATTAAAAGTTAAAATTTGATTAAATAAACTTAATTAATTGAAGAAATATTCACAAAATAAGTTGCTAATAATGTGGATGCGCCGGGTTTTTATGAAATTCAATAAATAATTAATAAGAAGTGTTTAAATTAAAGAAATTGTTGGAGTTAGGGGATGAATTGAATTGAAATGAAACGGGTTGAAAGCAAAAAAAATAATCTGCGTATAGAATTTTTTTTCTCCACTCTTGTTCTTATTCCTCGACGGATGATAATACAATTATAATGTATTCGGAAGTTTGACAGGATTCGGGATCATCCGGATGGTCGGATTAAAAGGATATTAAAATGATAAAGGAAGTAGAGAGAGAGATGCAATGATTGACGTGGTCCGTGGAGCGTGAAAAAAGGCATCGCGCGTTTTCCCCGAAACAAATTAGAAACTTTTCCTAAATACATCTGACACGTGAATGTGTGGCGGCGGCGGCGGTGGAAACGGCATCGGTGGAGAAAGAGGAGGAGGCGGCGGCCGCACACGTTCTCGCAGGTTTATTAAACAAACATTTGCCTCTGCATAATATCCCCGAAACCATCTCTCTGCAGGATGGATGGAGCGAGGAGGAGGAGAGCATAAAAACCGAACACACGCCGAGTTTTCATTTCATAGTCAATGTTAGTTGGAGCGTGGTATTCCTCCTATTCACGTCGTCCGTTACGTTACGTTACGTAACGTTACGGTAACGTTATGCGAGTGTACGTATGTGCATGTAAGGAAAAACTTTTTGACGTGCTACCTCCCTTCCACCCAACGTCCTGTCTCTACGCCTCGTCTCTCCACTAGATTTTTGATTCCTCCGAAAATTTCACTGCTCATTCCGGAACAGCGGTTTATTCATTATTCACTTGACCAGAAACGCATTCTTAATTAGCAAAACAAATACCGAAATGTTAATCCTAGCGAATTTCTTATATTTTCAAACATTTCATTTTTAATAAAACTACAATAATCACCTTAATGAATTCATGAAATTGATAAAGAAAACTTTTTTGAAGAGTCCGAAAATTTCACACAAAAAACGTGAAAAAAACACATACAATTAATTACCTTCATGATACTACAAGTAAATTAAAGAAAATTTTGTTTAATATTCCATTTTATTAAAAAAAATAATATTATCTTTCTGGAATTAACGAAATTTTTAATTGTAATTTTCAATATTATATTGTTTCCAAATAATATTAATTTAATTTAATAACTAAAATAACTAAAATTTTGATTATTTAATAAACTTTGATAATTTGAAAATTGTTTTTGTTAGAAACCAAAGATTGTTCTCAATTATAAATGTTACAATTATTTGAAATCAAGGAAAGATTGCAAAGATTATTTGTGTGTTTTTGTAAGATATCTGTAAAATTCAAATAATTCTCATTAAATAAATGACTTTTTCTCAAAAAGAGACAAAATTTCTAAAAAAAAGTAATTAATATACATAGGTTTTCTCAAAATTAAATTACTTTATATGTAGGAACAAAAAACTAAGTGAATTTAAATATTTTTTGTGGATTTTTTCAATAATTATGATTTAAATTTTTGTAATGTAAGAAAAAACTATAAAAAATCACAATTTTCAGTAAAATTAATGTTTTTTCGGTAATTAATTGTATTGCGGCGATTGTTGTCTTCTTCGAAATAAACCAATAAAAAAAATTACTTATGTAATAACATGAAAATACTGAAATGTTTATCCTTTCGAATTTCTTATATTTTGAAACTTGTAATTTTTAATAAAACTACAATAATCACCTTAATGAACTCATGAAATTGATGAGTAAATAAAGAAAACTTTTTTGAATCCTTCGAAAATTTCACACAAAAAAAGTGAAAAAAACACATACAAATAATTACCTTTATGATATTATAAGTAAATTAAAGAAAATTTTGTTTAATTTTCAATTTTATTAACAAAAAAAAAATATTATCTTTCTGGAATGAACGAAATTTTTAATTGTAATTTTCAATATTATATTGTTTCCAAATAATATTAAACAACTAAAATTTTGATTATTTAATAATTATGAACTTTGTTAATTTGAAAATTGTTTTTTTTTTTGAAACCAAAGATTGTTCTCAATTATAAACAATGTTACAATTATTTAAAATCATGGAATTGCAAAGATTATTTGTGTGTTTTTGTAAGAAATCTGTAAAATTAAGATTATTCTGACTAAATAAATAACTTTTCTTTTTCAAAAAGAGACAAATTTTCTAAAAAAATGTAATTAATATACATAGGTTTTCTTGAAATTAAATTACTTAAAATGTAGGAACTAAAAACTAAGTGAATTTAAATAATTTTTGTGGATTTTTTCAATGATTATGATTTAAATTTTTGTAATGTAAAAAGTAAATATGAGAAATCACAATTTTCAGGAAAATTCATGTTTTCTCGGTAATTATTTGTATTGGCTCGTTGTCTTTTTCGAAATGTAATAACATGAAAATACTGAAATGTTTATCCTATCGAATATCTTATATTTTGAAACTTGTAATTTTTTAATAAAAAATACAATAATCACCTTAATGAATTCATGAAATTGATTACCTTCATGAATTTGATGACTAAATAAAGAAAACTTTTTTGAATCCTCCGAAAATTTCACACGAAAAAAGTGAAAAAACACACAAAAATAATTACCTTCATGATACTACTAGTAAATTAATGAAAATTTTGTTTAATTATCGATTTTATTAAAAAAAAATATTATCTTTCTGGAATGAAACAAATTTTGAATTGTAATTTTCAATATTATATTGTTTCCACTAATAATTCATAGAAAAATGTTTAATATTTATCAACTAAAATTTTGAATATTTAATAATTATGGCAAAGTTAATAATTAATAAATAATCAAAACTTGTTCTGAATTATAAACAATTTCAATGTTAAAATTATTTGAAATCATGGAATAACAAAGATTATTTGTTCAAAAAGAGACAAATTTTCTAAAAAAAGTATTTAATATACATAGGTTTTCTCAAAATTAAATTACTTTAAATGTAGGAACAAAAACCTACGTGAATTTTAATATTTTTGTGGATTTTTTCAAAGATTATGATTTAATTTTTTTTAATGTAAGAAGTAAATATGAAAAATCACAATTTTCAGTAAAATTCATATGTTTTCTCTGTAATTATTTGTATTGCGGCGATTGTTGTCTTCTTCGAAATAAACCAATCAAAAAAATTACTTATGTAATAACATGAAAATACTGAATTGTTACAACTATAAAAATTGTTCGTAAACAATTTTCTTTTATGTGGTTAGAAACGATTACATTGGCTTATCTTGCCAATAAGTGTAGGGTAAATATTTGCTGTTTTAATTCGGAGCGAAGAAGTATAAAAGAAAATTGGAAGATAATGACCCGCAGATATGGGATGTCCGGTCGAAGGGACGGACCGTTGCGGTCCATGGAACGCGAAGAATTCCATCGAAGGAAACTTTGACCCTTTTCCGGTTATGGGCCCCGACCCGGCCCCTGTCTGATAATTGAGTGTAATTCCCCCACTATCGCCGCGTTGTATATTTAAAGTCCAATTACAAGTTCAATGTTTAACGGTCGAATTAGCGAATAAATCGACAACTTTGACCATTGAAATTGTGAAGGCGGCGGCGACGAAGGTTCTGCTGGTAGTAGCAGAACAAGTGGTCAACGCACGCTTTCCGCTTCGAATAATCTACTTTTGTCGACCAATTCTCTCTATGTCTGTCTCTCATACTCAAACAAACTGTTTTTTTTTTTCTCTCCTTTTTGGATCTAGTCGAGTGATCTCCAATTGATTTCCAGCAGTTCCCAACATTCATGGGATTTCAACGATTGAATATGGACAAAAAATTGAAATATTTATTAAAACTATTATTTTTACTTGAAAACTATAATAGATAGAATGAATCTAATATATACTTATGAAAGCTGAATGTTTGGGGAATCCAGCAAGTATAGATACATTCCTGTGCTCTTCTCCATATTGCTGTAATACGCGTTCAAAGTTGAAAAAATGAAATAATAACGTTCGAAAAAGCAGTGTTTTCACATTTCATTGATTTACTCGAAAACTACAATAGATAGAATGAATCTAATAAATGCTTCTTAAAGCTGAATGTTTGGTGAATCCAGCAAGTATAGAAATATTCCTGTGCTATTATCCATTTTGCTGTAATTCGCGTTCAAATTTGAAATATTGAAATTAGAACGTTCGAAAAAGCAGTGTTTTCACA
>NW_017099102.1:0-1040 GCF_001412225.1 Nicrophorus vespilloides
ACCGGTGTTGTATAATCTATTTACGTACGACCTGCCGACTTCCCGGGAGACCACTATAGCTACCTACGCCGATGACGTCGCGATCCTTTCGTCCAGCGGGGATCCGGTTTTTGCTGTGCGTGGTCTCCAGTGTCATCTCGACGCGTATCAGGGCTGGCTCAGGAAGTGGCGGATCAAAGTCAACGAAACCAAATCCAGCCATGTCACCTTCACCCTCAAAAAGGGAATCTGCCCCCCGGTCACACTCAACAACAAAATCATCCCGCAGGCCGACGATGCCAAATACTTGGGCTTGATCTTGGATCGCAGACTTACTTGGAAGAAACACATCGCAACAAAGAGGAAGCAACTGGGCATCAAGTTCGCGAAACTGTATTGGCTGATTGGAAGTAGATCACAACTATCCATGGAAAATAAACTATTAATTTATAAAACAGTACTAAAGCCGGTGTGGACGTACGGCATCCAGCTTTGGGGAACAGCTAGCAACTCCAACATAGAAATCCTGCAACGCTTCCGGTCCAAGTGTCTGCGAACCCTGGTGCAGGCCCCCTGGTACGTGACGAATGACACAATACACAACGATTTAGACATGAACACTGTTAAAAGTGAAATCCCCTTATTCAGTGCGCGTTATCAAAACAGACTGGAAAACCACCCCAACAGTCTCGCGTTATCCCTCCTAGACAATAGTGACACCCCCCACAGACTAAAGAGACACAACACACTCGACCTCCCCTTTAGAAAATAAAAATTATTTTTATTGTTTAAATTTTTATAGTGCCGTCAAAATCAAAAATTTGGGTTATTATTGTCATCGAGTCATTCTTTTTTAGTTAAATTTATGTTTGTTTATAGGAAGATTTCCGATGGGAAATCGTTCCGCTCCATGTTTTTATTTTCTTTTTTTTTTCTAACACAAGCATTCAACTTATAGCCCGAGATGGCAGGTTGTGAATGAACAATAAAAGCTAAAAAAAAAAAATGTTGTAATTACATTACACTAGCAAGCAGTCACATCGCGATGGGCAATAGGAATA
>NW_017099103.1:0-1817 GCF_001412225.1 Nicrophorus vespilloides
TAATATTCTGTTCAGAAATTTGATCAAAATGTGTAACATTTCTAATTGGTTAAACAAAACTTTTAATTATAAAATTGTTTCTTTGAAATTTATTACATATTAATACAAACCTACCAATTACCGTTGTTTTGTAAATTTCGTTTATAATTTAGAAGAAAATGTTCAAATCGTGTAATTTTTTAAAATAAATTGCGCTGAAAACGCGTAAATTTTGTCTATAAAATAAAATATTTGTTCATTATCCAATATGATTCTATACGTTATTTTTTTAAGCGTTAATTTGACCGCTCATGGTTGGAATCTTTAGTTTTAGTGTTAAATGTATTCAATTTTACAAAATAAAGCAAATAATTCATTTTACACTAACTGTGATCTACATAGTTTTAGAAAGATTTCCAAATAAATAAATACAAGAAAAATTATATAACACATTCATATTTTGACTAAATAACTAAATAATTTGTTTTGTGATTTAATAGAAATAAAATAAGTGATTGAACAATATTTTCAAATAAGCGAAAACTAACAAATTGTCTAATAATTACAACAAACTAATTGATATTATGTACAAACATAAAGTAATAATTATGACTAAATTAAAGAAGATTCCTTAATGTACACGAAAACTTACAATACCGCTCATGGTTGGAATCTTTAGTTTTAGTGTGAAATGTATTCAATTTTACATAATAAATCGAACAATCCATTTTTTTTTAAATAAATACTACACTAACTTTGATCTACATAGTTTTAGAAAGATTTTCAAATAAATAAATACAAGAAAAATTATATAACACATTCATATTTTGACTAAATAACTAAATTATTTGTTTTGTGATTAAATAGAAATAAAATAAGTGATTGAGCAAGATTTTCAAATAAGCGAAAACTAACAAATTGTCTAATAATTACAACAAACTAATTGATATTATGTACAAAAATAAAGTAATAATTATGACTAAATTAAACAAGATTCCTTAATGTACACGAAAACTTACAATACCGCTCATGGTTGGAATCTTTAGTTTTAGTGTGAAATGTATTCAATTTTACATAATAAATCAAACAATCCATTTTTTTTTTAAATAAATACTACACTAATTTTGATCTACATAGTTTTAGAAAGATTTTCAAATAAATAAATACACGAAAAATTATATAACACATTCATATTTTGACTAAATAACTAAATTATTTGTTTTGTGATTTAATAGAAATAAAATAAATGATTGAACAAGATTTTTACATAAGCGAAAACTAACAAATTCTCTAATAATTACAAAAAACTAATTGATATTATGTACAAACATAACGTAATAATTCTAACTAAATTAAATAAGATTCTTTCACTAACACGAAAACTTACAATTTCTCTAATAATTCATACATACCGAATGTGTATATTATGCACAGTACACGCAGACTAATATTTTTTGGTTTAGCGAAAGCGTTTGCAGCAGATGATTAAATTAAACTTTGATTTGAACACAACCGGTTCACATAGCCGGAATGAAGCAGAAACCAAAACCGAAATTTTCCACTATATTGTTTACTAAATGCACGCAGCGTTTCGCAAATTAACTATAACATACATGAACGCAAAACATTGAAATTAATACAATTATTTATACAATAAAAATAAAATATAATAAAGATTGTTAAGAATTGGTGGATGCGCCGGGTATATTTACACAATGAAAATGTGAATGCGCCGGGTTTTAATTTAATTTAAAATTGAGCTGAAAATAGAAAAAATATATTGTTTTTAATATTAAACACAGCGATTATTTTATTGTTCTTTGCCAGCTGATACTACT
>NW_017099104.1:0-138613 GCF_001412225.1 Nicrophorus vespilloides
TGTATGATTGTAGTTTTCCCTTGTAAATGGTAGGATCTACTATTTTACATTTCTCTATATATATATATATATATATATAAAAATGAATTCGTTTATATAAAAAAAATATGTGCCCACTCGAATTACAATTACGAAATACAACACATTTTTTCGGTGAACAACATTTTTTTTCATGTTTATCTAAATGAGTCACCTAGATGGAAGTTGACTTATTACTTACTACGAAAGAAAATTCCGTATATGTACCGAGTTCTCGACAAGGACGAGAGGAGCGTAGGCAGGTAGAGGCTACCAACGACGAAGTTACATAACGACTCGCACACTTATTATCTCGACGCATTTGCATACCACGCATTCTCACATTCTAATTCCGTTGCGTGACAGAAATAATACCGCGAACTGGAATCTGCATTCAGTTCGCAACAAGTTCAAATTTCCAATCAAGTCAACGCATCGCACAACACGACGCATTGTAATCATGTTAAATCACATCTAAATTCTCATTATAATCACAATTTCATTTTATTTCAATTCTTTCTAAATCAAATATCCATTACTTATACACCTAATATACTAATGTAATCTAAATATGTTTTGTACAAGTTAAGAAGCAAAAGCAAATAAAAAAAACATGTGTTACCAAGGAATTATTTACTTTTTTGGTTTATTAACCACTTTTGTTACTTCAGGAACTGCCCAAAAAAAACATTTTTTGAAGAAAAAGCTCTTTTGTTTTTAGACAATGCTGATCACGTTGTACACAACCATTCCTGTCAAAGTTTATTTTCTATCAAAAACCACAGCATTCCTCATTCAACAATTGTATATGGGAGTAATAGCATTACTATCTTCTTCAAATATTAACCAATTTAATTAAACTAGAGGATGAAAATGACAATTGAAACTTTTGAAAACCATAATTAAAGTTAAATTTCAATATGTATATAATATTGATATAGAGTTTAGTGCAATTATGAGAAAATAATGATGAAATCTATAATAATTTACTTTTCCATACGAAAGTTCGTTGGTTTTCTAAAGGCATATGCTTGCAGCGTTTACATTGAAATCTTTTTAATTCTGTCATTTAGAAATTGAAAAACCTGTGACAACAAAATTGATTCATTAAAGCATATGCTCCATTTATTTAATAATATGCAAACAAATTTATGTGAATCTCGTTGAAGTTCGATGAGTTATATTTTGATTTTGTTCTTTTTACATCTGATATAAAAAGTTACAAAAAAAGGTGATTATTATTTATATTACGTTAAAATAATTATAAGATATAAGTGAAAGTTGTAAAATTGTTTAATACATTGTTAATATTTGTGCATAACAATATACAAAATTGAAATCGAAATAGCAAAAAGTTTGGGAACCCCGAATAACACCATTAAAAATACAAATGAAAACATTGTCACTTCTTGAAAACAAGTAATTAATAAATGAATTAGTGTTTGGCGCAAAATATTGTCAAGAGTTATAATAAAGTTATCTAAATTATCTAAAATTGGATATTATAAATTTGATGGTTGTTCAGTGGAAGATTTGCAAATCCTTGTTAGCAAGAAAGCCAAAGAAAATGAAGACGATATTAAAAAAGTTCCTGGCGACAAATTGTTAACAGCCAAACATATTTTAATAGCTGCTTATATAACATTGAAAACATTTTCTTTCTTAGTGAAAATCATCCAGATTTAGGAAGAAGAGTTATTGTTAAACGATAAGTTGTAATTGCAATAACTCATATATTAGCAATTGTCCAATGAAAGAGAAAAAAGCACAACTTTAGGCGCATATTTTAAATCGTGATTTTACGCTGTAAGATGATTTAATAAAACTTTTCTTTGTTCAAAAAAAGCTTTTCATTTAATGAAGTTTCACTTAACCGAATTTTTAGACCATAAGATGCATCTTTTTAAGTACCTAAATTTTATCTTATAAATTTAGTATTATAGTACCAAATTTAAAAGTAAATTTAATAAAATACGATACATTAGAAGAATCACTATTTTATGGTCTTATTCTACTGTTAGAATTATAGAGAATTCAAATTTTCTAAATCAGATATTAATAATGTCCCATTATTATTACTTCTCCTACTTTCATAAAGCTTTTAACAAAAATAAACAGATTTATTCATAACAGATCACCAAATCAAGAACCATATGCCAAACGCATTGCTAAACTTTTACCGGCTTGCTAACAGATTGGTTAGTTGTACAGGTCCGACTATCTAATAAATAATGTGAAACGAAACCCACGACCTAATCAATATTTCAACATTACGCATTCAAAAAGCAACACCACATTAAGTTATTGATCACTCGTGGATGCCCAAAAAAAGAAGAAGTCGTCGAGTGGATGTTTAAAATCGCCGCAAACGGGTATTCGTATATGGGCTTTACGATGTGGGCAGAACAAGACACTCAATTGGCAATGTCAAAGTCGCATTTACAAGTCGCAGGAATCATATCGTCTTAAACGAAACAGAAATCGCATTTGCTTCGCTTACTAATTAAGTTGATTTGTCTTGGTAAGGTTGCACAGAATCTGCATCCAGATTCGGCGCAGATGAATCACCATAATTTTCAAAATTGTATCAACAAAAACAATGTTGATAAACGGAACTTTATTATTCGCTTAAATAAAACATGATTTAATGATGGTAAAAACAAATTCGTTTAGATTAAAATATGATTTATTAAGATTAGCTACTATATTAATCAAATTATGCAATATTGTCGCAACAATGTTAAACATTTCTATGAGTAATAACAATTATTTTACAGCAGATTTGTATCACCTTTCTCCTTATTTAAGGTCATAAAAAAATATTAGATTATTATTTCGTAAAACAAACTCATCTTGAAACGTAAGTTTTGATAACACTCTTTAACTAACCTTAAAATTGAATTAAATTTAGAAATTCGTAATTGTATTTCTAAAACTTATACAGTTATGAACAATAATCAGAAAATTGAACTATATTTTCAAAGATTTTAATATAAAAAAAAACAGAAGATATGCCATTGCCCAATATACTATAAACAAATGGATAGATATGATCGCCAATATGATATACACTCGGTCCTCTTTTTATGCGTACTCTTTTTATGCGGTTTTGAAGTTATGCGGTTTTTATTTCAAGAAGCATTTTTTTAAATAACTATTTTAGGCCATTTTGACACGTTTTGACATAAATTGGCAAACCATTTTATCGGAAAAGATAATTCTGAACGAGCATTCAAGTTTTAACGCAAGCTTCAGAATTGCATTTCTGGATATCAGGAATTATACAAAAAAAGGGGAAAAAACAACATACGAAGTTGAGACTAATTTTACTTGTAAAGAATCATTATCTTCAGGGCATAGATCTGATATGCTGACTATCTCTTCTAGTGATGAAAGTGATTTTGAACCAGTTCGCAAATTATGCCGAACACTCTCATATAGCGACGATAATTCTAAAAAAAAAATGCGAAGAAAGATTAACTTTCATAAAGATTTTCTGTATTTTTTTTTGTAAAATTTTTGCGTATAAATTTAGAAGGAATATGTTAAGATTATATTTTTCTGAAATTTAATAAACTTGTCTATGATTGTTAACGTTTTTATAAAATTATGAATAAACATTTCAGAAAGAAATAAAACAGTAAGAATAATTATTTTTCTGAAATTTAATAAACCCTTTTTTATGCGATTTTCGGTATATTCTAACTCATTGATTTAGTTTTATGCGGTTTTAAAAAATTACATAATAGAAGGTATCCAAAAAAATATTAACAACAAAAAATAATTCAAACTAAAGAAAATATCCAAGATATTGGATGGTATTAAATTTTTAAAGGATAGCGAAATGAACTGATGAAAAAAATGAGTCGCAGTATAACTACAAACAAATATGGGTTGAGAAACGCTGGTAAAACCAGTATTGCTCCACCTTTTATTTGACTTGAGCAAATTTTAAAATGTTAGTCGAACCCCAAATATATAAAGAAACAAAAAACGAGCGCAAGCCACAAATTAGCTAAACCTCTGCTATAAAATTTGCAATCTAATATTTTGTTTTTTATATAAAAATATTATATAAGAAAATGTAAATTCTATTAAATAATTGTTATGAAATTCATAAAGTTCATTGCATTCTTTAATATTATATAATAGAATAGAATGCTTTTCCGTTGTTGTAAAACGATATTAAAAACCATGTATATTATTAACTTCGCTCTAATTAATGCTATTCACACGTTTGGTAGCAGATGCAAATGTTGCTGTCATGATTGACAAATAAAGAATAACAGGTGACTCATTTTTATAGGAATCCTTGCTAGCTAACATTATGTAATAGGAGATCTGCATCACACATCAAAAACGTTAAATTAGAATCAAATCGTAATAAAACAAGATTTTTCATTCAATTATATAAATAAAAACTATTTTAATGATCTACAAATGATTCTGTCATTAATAAATATTAATAACAGAATCAATTAATCTAAGCTAACAGATTTATATTTCCAGAAAACGTGCATAATTTCAACTGTTATTAACTATTTTTTAGAAATTTTCATACGAGTTATGAGACAATTGACAAATATAGAATATTAATGACTCATTTTTAATGGAATCCGAATCTTAATGAAAACCAATCTTTCTGTTTAGTAATTATTTATTATAATTGATGTGTCATAAAATAAAACCGTTTATTAATATTTATTTAGTTTATTGATATATTTTAGAACATTGTAACGTGGTAAAATCGACAACGCTGCAAGTGCGCTCCACGTTGCAACTATGTTTCAAAAATTCGGGGAGACCGCAGCGAACCGCGAAAGAAGACGGTTGAGGTCTCCAGTTTAAGAAGATATTCTGATATATTTGTAATCTCCAAGAGGACGGTGTTGGTGCTCTATAGGAGCTAAGGCCCACCGTCGGAGAAGAAGTTGCTGATCTGGAAGCAGTTGTTAGAGTTCTTCCTCTCTATAAAAAGGAAGTGGCGCCCTGAACCTTCCCACGTCACGGACTCACGCCCTAGCGGGTTGAAGATTGGTATATCTTGTGTTTTTTATGTACACGAGTGTTATCGTGTTACAACATCCCTAGTCGGGCATTATTATAATTTTCTAGGAAATGTCAAGGATAGAGCAACTATCCTTTAATTTGGTTGGTATGTCAAATAATGCATCTTGATACGATGTTGATTCAGTTGACGTAGTTGTGTGATTCAGTAGTCTAGAAATGTATTGGGTCTAGAAATTTAGGAATTTCTGGTCCCTCTAGAGTTCATTTGGAAAAAACGGACATAACATATGTTAACACCCAATAAAATTTTGTTTGTTGTGTTTGAAGAAAATGTAACGATCAAGTGCATTTCAGGATGTGCATCCTCCTGAAAGCACAGCAAACGCATCCATCCGAGAGATTTGTGATCCAAATTTTCTGGTTGAAAAAAAAAATACGTCCACCTGAAACAGTGTGAGATCGGTGTACACGCACGAGAAGCGAATTAAATCCTAAACAATCGAGGTAACGGTTTTCATTGTGCAACAAGAAGAGAGAAAAAGGTAACAGCGACAACTACATTTACAGTTGCGACAATGACACCAGGACTGGCGAAGATAACAGCTAATTAAGTAACGTGCAGTGATCGTGTTCGTAGACAGAAAGGTCAACGGTAATTGCAAACAGCAATTAGCAATAGATGCGTTTTATAATGAGGAAAAGGTAAAAATAATGACTATTTCAATGTGGAAGAAGCTGTCCCTTCCTCGCTCTCATGAAACACGATGACAGCCGGCGCGTGACCGGTACTTTAGTATAAAATAAACGGTAAAAAACAATTCTAGAAAAAAAGAGCATCTTTGGAAACACTGTTGCATATGATCACGTGGATCTAATAATTACCATGACCAAAGAACTTATGATTTCTTATTAGATTTCCTTTTATAAAGTTTTTTTTTGTCGAGTACGTTCACGATTTTCAACGCTTCACCGCTTTATATATTAAAAAAGTATGTACTTCGTCTTTAAGTCTTCAAGATGAAAATCCTGAAATGAGCAATTTACCTTAGTGACAGGACTTCAACTGCAGTCATCCTCCGCAATAGTGAAACATCCACCAGTTCGCTGCCCCTGATCGTGGAAGAAAGATAGAATAGAATTAAGATAAAACGATTAAGAAATAAAACTGTCTTTATTTGTTCATCACTCACCAACAGTTCAATCTTTTGATCTTGGAGAGGTCCGAGATCTTCGTCCTCGCGATAACCATCTCCTCCGTTAATTTCTTGGCCATTTTTTTCTGATAGGTTCACCCCTTATCTCCCGTATCAATTAAATATCACTACCCCTTTCCACTCGAAAACTTCTCGTGCATCTTACAAATCACGCGCACTTAAAAATATGTACGCAATGTTCATGCGAGACACGACCTGCTATCACGACATCCACTCACGAACTGTCACACTATTGTACACAGTTGTTGTTATTAATTTGGCAAACATTGCCAACCCAAAGACAAAACGCATAAACAACAAATTTAAATAAATTTATTTTATCGTTATAATTAATAATTATAGTATTATGTTTTTGGAATTCATTGAATTTTGAAATATTTCGATTTTCTTAGAATTTGTTAAAATCTTTACCTCGTCTGTAGCTCACTTCACTTTAGTTTTGGTTTTATTTGTCAAATGACTTAACCTCAATCTTTCAGTAACTTTCAGTGGTATATTTACACGTGTTGAAAGTAGTAACATTACTTTATTGGATAAATCATGGCCAAAGTAACGAATAAAGTAGTTAAGTTAGAAGATATATTGGGCGATAAAAAGAAAATCGAAGAGTCAAAAGATGTTGACAAAAAAGTTCCTGAAGTCAAGTAAGTTTCTTTAATACATAAAAGTTTTAGCATGTTGTTGTAACCTGCGGCTCTTTGAATTAATAATTGTTCCTCTTTTCGCTATTAAACAATATTATTTTAAATAATATATTAATATTATTTATTAAAATAGAAGTTTAAAACCCTAAATAAATTAATGACATTTTACATATAATGTTTAGAATAAAAAAAAAAGATATAAAATGATAGTTCCCGCTCCGCGTAAACTAGCTGTCACCGTATTGGATAACCAAAGTAAATTTAACTAGCAAAGATGGCGATTGCTACGGTAACGTTACTGAAGCGCTACGATCATGCTGTTGGTTTGGGCATATTAACGTCGTTGCTTTAGGCTACGGTAACGCTTGTCTAACTGAACGTCCATTGTGTTTACATATAGTGTAGTAGGTGTATTCTGAAAATCTTCTCACTTTTTGCATATTAGTGAAGTTGTTAGGTAATGATATTATTTTTA
Source organism: Nicrophorus vespilloides (assembly GCF_001412225.1). Taxonomy (NCBI): domain Eukaryota; kingdom Metazoa; phylum Arthropoda; class Insecta; order Coleoptera; family Silphidae; genus Nicrophorus; species Nicrophorus vespilloides. Next base: position 7,362 of record NW_017099104.1, read on the forward strand.
ACTTAAAATTAAATATTAACAAAATACAAATATTTTTGTAGTATTTAAAATGTCAACAAAGAAGAGAAGGATAGAGCAAGAAAACCGTAGGTTTAAAAGCGAATGGACTGAGACTTATGCATTTGTAGAAAATGAAGAAGGATTACCAATGTGTTTAATATGCCATGAGAGGCTTTCAAACAATAAAAAATCAAATATAGAAAGACATTTTTTAAATAAACACAATATATTTGATAAGGCATATCCAGTGGGAGATGAAAGAAAAGAAGCAGTAGAAGAACTGCAATGCAAGATAAACATAATTAAGTGTTTGGAAAATAAATCTAAAAAAGCATCAAGAGATACAACTGTTGCTAGCTTTGTCGCCACTCAAGAACTTGTTAAACGAGGAAAACCATTTACTGATGGTGAATATTTGAAAGACTGTTTCATTAAAATGTCTGAATATCTTTTCTGTGATTTTGAAAACAGATCGCAAATAATTACAAAAATAAAAGACATGCCATTATCTGCTAAAGTTGTAAGGGACAGGACTATACGAATGGCAGAAGATATAACAATTCAGCAAGTTATAGATCTAAATTCTGCACCATTATTCTCAATTGCCTGTGACCAATTATGTGATGTTGATGACAATGCACAGATTGTACTTATTTGTAGATACATAACCCCTCAAGGACCTCGAGAAGAATTATTAGATATACTGCCACTTACAGGACAAATCTGTGGAGAATACATTGAATCTGCTATTATTACTTGCTTTGAAAGTAGGGGTATTGATATTAATAAAATAATATCTATTGTAACTGATGGGTCACCGAACATGAAAGATACACAAACAGGTTTTGTTTCTTTATTTAAAAGACACATTTTTCATGATGTGTTTTCCTTTCATTGCATAATCCATCAAGAGATACTGTGTGCACAAACCTTTCCAATGGAGATAACAGTGGTGATGGATTTGGTTGTAGAAATTGTTAACAAAATAATGGCAAAACAGCTACATCATCAGCAATTTAGTGAACTTCTTAATGAAATAAATTGTGAATATTCTGATCTCCTTTTGCATAATAGAATTAGATGGATTTATAGTAGTGCAGTGTTGAAGCAATTTGCCACCTGTCTTGGAGAGATTAAGTTGTTCTTAAGCCAAAAAGACCCTCAATATGCGCAATTAGAAGATACTCTTTGGTTACAAAAATTCTATTTTATGGTGGATATGACCTCCCATTTAAACACACTAAATAAGAAACTTCAGGAAAAGGGAAATACGGTAGTTTTGCTTTTAGAAGAAGTGATTTCATTTGATCGAAAATTATATTTATTTCAAACAGACTTGGAGAAAGGCAAATTGTTACATTTTCCTATGTTGAAGGAATATCAACAAGAACAAGCTGATAATAATTCTATAAATTTAATTTTTTTCAAAGAAATTGTGGTAAATATGCGATCTGAATTTAATGGGAGATTTGAGGAGTTTAGAAAGAACAAGCTGACAATATCATTTTTATTGCGACCACTTGAAATTAATCCTGATGAATTATTTTTTTCACCTTTTGTTGGAATTGATGAGGCTGCATTTCAACTTGAGTTAGAGGATTTGAGATACAAGGATTTGTGGAATTCGAAATTTAAATATCTTATAGCTGATCTGGAGGAGTTGGAAAGACAAAAATCTACCCTTGCTTTACAACAGAACTGGTCTGAAATAGAAGAACTTAAAACGCAAGATCAGATTGTGTTTGAAACGTGGAATTGTTTACCGGACACTTACATTCAATTAAAATCATACGCATTTGGACTTTTATCGATTTTCGGATCGACATATTACTGTGAGAAATTCTTTTCTAATATGAATTGTATTAAAAGTAAGTTGAGAAACCAATTAAACAACGTGAGTCTCTCGTCCTGTTTAAAAATGAAAGTTACGGCGTATTCTCCGCAAATTGAGATGCTATCGGAGAGTTAAGGCTTAACCCAGGGGTCGGCAACCCTATTGGAGCAAAGAGCCATTTTTTTTAAATTATATCTATTAACTAGAACCAATAAATTGTTTAGCAATTAATCATTCAAAGAGCCGCAGGTTGCCGACCCATAGCAAATTCATCAGAAATTTATCATAAATGTTAGTAATCTTTTTGAGAATTATCTAATTTAATTATTGATTTAAAATTAGTCATCTACATTTCATATATTTAAGTTTGATATTGATGGAATAAATTTATAATTTAGAAAGACAGAATGTGGATTTTTGAAATATAGATGATTTTAAATTGAGAGTAAATATTTATAGTAATACTAATTCTGTTTATTTTTTTTTTGTAGAAGAACTCCAGTAGTTCGAGGACAACCAAAGTCGGGAAGATTTTGGAAAAGTGAAAAGCAAAAGTTCTCCCGAATTGTCAAAGTTAAAGGTCTGAAGAATTCGTTTGAGCGTAAAGAGGCACTCAGAAATGACTTGAAGAGGGTCAGAGAAATCTCAAAGCAAGCAAAGGAAGCTCAGTTAGCTGCAAAGGAGGAGAAGAAAGAAAGGCGAAGGGAGAACATGAAACGCAAGGAAGAGAACACTAAGAAATCCGAGATTGTGCAGGTCATCACAAACACGAATAAAATCAAGAGGATGAAGAAGAAGCAGCTGAGATACATACAGAAAAGAGACACAACTACTGTAGGTTAAGTTACTTTCTTAATAAACTTAGATTATTATTAAATTTTGTATATCTTACATAAGTAAATAAATTATCTTTTAAAATCTTTATATTTCAACGCTATAGAATTTTATTTTAAAATATGTAACATTATAAATGCTTTGATATGAGATACACAATGTTATCAGGCAAGGAATGAAGAAAATGTATTTTTTTCACATCCTGAATACACCGAATTTGGTGTTTTTTGTTTCGGCGTTCAGAGCTGCTGCCAAACTCAGGCCGAGCACTTTCCTGGTGTCCTTTGGATCTATGATACCATCATCCCAGATTCTAAAATAAATATTGTAGAATTTTCATGTAAACATTTTGAAATTCTAATTAGTTACCTGGCGCTGCTGTAGTATGGAGAACTTTCCTTGTCGAATTTTTCGATGATGGGTTTTTCGAATTCGTCGACATCCTCTTGCTTCCAATCCTTGTTCTTGGCCTTAACAGCTACCTGGGATAAGACGCCAGCGGCTTGAGGACCTCCCATGACGGCGATGCGGGAGTTTGGCCACATGTACAAGAATCTCGGAGAATAAGCCCTTCCGCACATTCCTAAATTCAATAGAATATAAGTTTAAGTTTACAATTAATACCACTAATAGTTACCATAGTTTCCGGCACCGTAAGATCCACCAATTACCAAAGTAATCTTCGGAACATTGGCGCAAGCTACAGCCGTTACCAATTTCGCTCCATTCTTTGCGATTCCACCCATTTCCGCCTGCTTTCCTACCATGAAACCTAAAACGTTCAGAACGTTAAAACTACTATTGTTTAGATGATTAAAAACTCATTACCTGTGATGTTTTGTAAGAAAATCAATGGAATGTTACGTTGCGTGCAGAGTTGCACGAAATGCGCGCCCTTAATTGCGCTTTCTGAGAACAGCACCCCATTGTTTCCGATGATTCCCACCGTTTTGCCGTACAGTTTTGAGAAACCGCAGACAAGCGTTTCGCCGTACCGCTTCTTAAATTCGTCGAATTTGGAGCCGTCGAACACTCTGGCGATGACCTCGCGCACGTCAAATGATTTGAATAGATCTTGATCGATGATTCCGTACAGCTCTTCAGCGTCATATTTTGGAGGCTCGAAGGCCTCGTTGAATACATTGGTGGGTTTCTTATTTAGATTCTTGATTAATTGTCTGGCCAGATGCAAGGCATGCTCGTCATTCAGAGCGTAGTGATCTGTAACTCCAGACGTGGAGCAATGCATGTCGGCACCGCCCAAATCTTCGGCAGATACCTAAAATATTCGATGTTAAGAATTTCAATGATGTTTGCGATGCTTATTACCTCTTCTCCAGTGGCTGCTTTTACAAGAGGAGGTCCAGCCAAGAAAATCGTTCCTTGTTGTTTCACGATGATGGATTCATCGGCCATGGCCGGAACGTACGCTCCTCCAGCAGTGCAAGAACCCATGACTACGGCAATCTTCGAACAACAACATTAAACTTCTTTAGTTTATATCCTCCTACAAACAGTTTAAAGATTTACTTATATGATCTGAATTATAACAACGACCAAACCGTTTCTATTCCTATATTTGAAGATTACATTAATTGAGAAATTGAACTAGTAATTGAAAAGTAATTTGGAACACAGAACGTTATTTTTTACCTGTGCAATGCCTTCTGCAGACATGTTTGCTTGATTGAAGAAAATACGACCGAAATGTGTTTTGTCTGGGAAGACTTCGGATTGATGAGGCAGATTGGCGCCACCGCTGTCCACCAAATAGATGCATGGCAATTTGTTCTCTTGCGCGATTTCTTGTGCACGAAGATGCTTCTTAACAGTCATCGGGTAATAAGTACCACCTTTCACGGTTGCATCGTTCGCAACGATCACACATTCCGTTCTGTAATTCAATGTATACATAAATAATCTACATCCAATTGTTATTTTTTTAATAGAATAAGAATATGAAATATAATTGTGAATAAAAACAGTAGCAAATGTATTAAATGCATCATATAAATCAGCGGTCGCCAATTTTTAAGACCCATCAAACTCGAAATTTTGAAAAGTTTTTTTATAATTTTTTTAATATGAATTGGTACTTTTGCTGATCAAGTTATAAAAAAATAGAAATAAATAAAATAATAAATATAAAATTGTAATAAAAGTTGAATACAACTAAACAGTCTAATAAACAGGAAACTAATGATTCATGGGCAGAAGCAAATTACGGAGGAAAAGAAATCATAATATTTGCGGTTTTCTATTGACTCTCGTTTATATTATGAATGAAGAACCTTAGAGTGGCGAACTGTCAATAATAATAACCTTTTCAGAATTATGTAAATTTTCCTACTTATTTTACAATCGCTTTTATTGCGGTTATTATAATGTTTGTTTCTTCAAGTTTCTTACTAACTGACTACTGTATTATATGGACTTGTAAATTTCGTTTATTTATATTGTAGAATTTAATGGCATATGGTAATGGTTGAATTTGATGTAATAATCTACGTTTTTTTTATGAATAATAATAATTCAGTCAAAATCCTCTTATTTAATGAACAAATAAACTACCACTATTTCTTATCATATGATAATACTTATTGATGATGTTCATAGAGAAAATAATAAATTAAAATAACTTATGTCTATTTTGAACAAAATCTTGACAAAACAATTAAATTTTGAAGTTCCTTTAAACTTTTTATTACTTATTTTAACTTGAATGTTAAGTTTAAAGTTAAATGTTCCTAAATAAAATATTTACCCATGAATTCTACCAATTCCAGTAACAATGCCTCCACTGTTAATCGAATCATCATACATTTCATGACCAGCAAATTGGGACAACTCCAGAAAGGCGGAGTTCTTGTCCAGCAACTTGTTGATGCGATCCCTGACCAACAATTTACCCTTTGCGGTGTGTCTTTTCACAGCCCTCTCACCGCCACCCATCAGCAAAGTTTGAGTTTTCGTCTTCAACTCATTAACTATATCTGACATGTAAGCATGGTTTTCCTGCAAAATAAATTTCAAAAATATATTTTAAAACAACATACAAGTTGAATTAAAGACATTATTTTTCGATGTTTGAATGTAGATCCATAAATCTGCGTAGGCAGAATATGTATTAAACAAATAACGAGCGTATCATTACATAAAATTATTTACACAATCAAATTAGATAAGTGTAAATTGCTTTATCGAAATGAACGATCTGTTTGCATGTTACACGGTTTAACCTTGCCATCGAAAAAAAACTACTCTACTCACGTTATATTTGGGCGAATTAACATCGCACTTGGTCTGAATAACGTTGGAGCTCTCCAGATGCACGGATCTGAGGAAAACGTTTTGCTTCCGAAGAAGGATCCTTCCTTTAGACAACATCTTGCAGAAGTTCACGCACCACTCTCACACAGACTACTGCAATGTGGTCAAGCTGTTAAGTCATTGAATAAATTATTATATTTATAATAAACTAATGACCTTAATGCGAGATATGTAACACAAATAACTTTTGAATTTCGCGTTGAAATGTTGGCAGCGGTGTGGAGCGAGGCGCGCCTCTACCGGCAATCGGTCGCAATTTCGTCTACGACTTGATCGAGCACACCAGAAATTTTGTGAAGCAAATTTGAGGAAATCTCGATATTGTAAAGATGATTGGAAAGAGCCAATTGTTCGCCAGGAAGGCCATCACCCAATTCGTGAGGAACAGCGGACACGGAGGTGTCCCCGGCGAAGTGAGTATCTTCATTTGTTTCTATCTTCCATTATATAACATCTGAAAGGTAGGCTGGGTGTCGAGTTTTGTTTAAGCCTAAACCTAGCAACCTTTGATATTCCAGCGGATCACTAGATTTCTAATATAAAATCATTGTTGTAAAAGGTTTTTGCTCAAAGCAATTGGATTTCTCTTATATTATTCAAACTCATAACCTAATATCAATTTAAATAACCTTATACAAAAATTATATAGATCATTACATAAACAATTATTTATTATTAGTCTTTCTTGTAAAAACCACTGATATATAATTAGTTACTTTTGATTTATTATTGATTAACTAAATTGTGAAGTTGGCAATACATTTCCATGAATAATATTTCAGAGTTTCCCAAACTATTATATATACTTACAACATTATTGAACAATACCAATTAACAAGGCGGCTGTAGCCGTGTGGTTATAGTCGCATGTATCACGAAAATCTGATACGAAAGAGGGTAGAATTAAGACCAAAGAGATTTATATCAATAATAATTCTTATATTTTTTTTTAATTAAAAAAAGCTTTTCATTTTTTATTTTCAACTCACAATTTGTGTTTCAGAATTTGCCATTCCAAATCACCAACAGGTACCGCCTGACCGCTGTTATGGCTGCCTTCTTTGGATTGGGATTCAGTGCTCCATTCCTTGTAGTCAGGTTGCAATACGCCAAGAAGTAAATTTTTGAACTTGTAAGTTATCCAGTTATTGCACTGACAAGGACCAATTCTTATATATTCCCTGTTACAGGTATCAATAGTGAATGGCTAGTGCTATTAAATTAATTAATTTTTATTGTAAATAAAAATGGAATGCATCAATAAAATCATTCTCTGAAACTTATTTTATTTTGTGTATTATTTCGTAGATTGTAGAGCTAAAAAATACAATAATAATTAATATTATTTATTGTTATTAAGAATAAATAACAACAATTAATAATCGGCCAAAACAGCCATCGACCTAAGTCTTAAAAGTATTTTTTTCAGTATCCGTCGTACCTATTAAAATATAGTACAATAATTTAAAAATGTTATTGTAGAAATTATAATAATAAAAGACACTGTCGGGATTATGGTAGTCGGGATTTCGATACACTCGGGATTTCGAATGTCGGGCTTTCAATAGACGGTCTTTCGGTTGTCGGGCTTGCATTGCATTTACTGCAAAAACAAATTATAATTGCAAATTTTTAGTCCGCTTTAAAGAAAGTTGACAAAGAAAATCGAAGATGGTTAATATATTCAAAAACACACAGCTCTTCGCGAAACAGCGTCATTTTTCTTATAATTCATTTTACTCGTTAAGCGAGGTTTCACTGTAATATATATAAGCATATACAGTTGGGATATGATTACAGAAATACGGTAAATTTTGGTTTTCATTTTAACACAGAAATTGAAAATGATGTTGCTCCTGAAAATGATTTACCAATTATAACTAAAATCCGATGAGTGGAAAATTATATCATGAATCCCCAAAAATGAAGTTCTTTAAAAGTAGTGAGAAATTAATATATGGAGGAATCTCATTGATTTTGGATAACAGGTCGACATGGAATAGCCTATTTGATATGATTGAAAGATTCTATCAATTGAAATAATGTACCAGAATAAATTATTATTGATGTTCAATTAAATCTTTAACGACTGAAATATATTTACAAAACTACAACCAGTTTTGTGAATATAAACGAAACATTTTATATATTTATGTATATTGTGAACTACATTTCAAAACTCTTTAAATATAAATATCACAATATCATCATCAAAAACAAATTGAAAAATGAAAAACTAAATCGCAGTATTCTTTTGCGCTATATTTTTGTAAAGTCCTATTTTTAGTAAAGTTATAAGATATATTCTTTCTTTTTTCACCTAGAACAGTATTTGAGCATACATGGCAAATTCTTTGTTTTTTTGTGCACTTTCAGTAGATGGAATATTAACTGGTGAATGACTTTTCATTAAATTTACTGCAGCTAAACGATCAATGGAATGGATACCATTGTCTTCCAGGTCTAGCTGCAGAGTTCCATGTTTCTGTACAATTTATCTCACGACATTTCTAATAACAATTTTCAATGCGGTAAAAAATAATTATTTTTATAAGAAAAATGCAAGTAGATAGCACTAAATGAAATATTACTACTACACGTACAGTCGGAAATAAAATGTGGATAAAATAAATGCAGCTAGGTAAAATAAATATGTATACCCATAAAACACGTTATAAAATGTGCATACTGTAATCATAATTAAGTTGTGAGATAACAAATCTTACAATAATATATAGACTATATATGGTCAAATAGACAACCGTATCTTAGCATAATTCATCAAATCGCTTATTGACGACAGCCATACCACACGAAAGTTCCGTTTCGTCGTCTATTGACGGCAGTCGCAGTTAAAGTGTTAAAAAATCTCATAATTTACCAGTTTTTACTACAATATTTACCATTTAACAGTAAAAAATCACAGTAATATTAGATGTTATATTTACTTTATTCTTAACAAATTAAATTAAATTACTGTCGTAAAATTAGATACATTTTGTTTCACATATCTTATGATACGATTTCGATGTTTCAAAGATGAATTTACTTTTGGAACTGGAAAACCAACTGCCATTATCGTTCAGTAGAGTATATAAATTCCTATTATTAGGTTCTTTTATTTATAAGAAGTAGAAAAATATCAATGATCAAGTCTTCTTTGATAAAAATATAAAGTCTAAGAAGAGAATCCAACTTCACAATATCTTTAAAATGTTTATAATAAACAATGATAATATCCGTGAAAATTAATAATTTAAGGAATTATGTAATAAAGATTTGTTTTTTTTCTCTTACAATTAATAGTGAGTAAAACTTATATTTTGTTTATTTTAAATGTCCTTCAATCTCTAGCATTGATTTTTAGTCTTGAGTAACACTGTTAAATTAAAATGAGACTTATTTTTGAACAAATTAGTATGTGAAATGGGATTCTTTTTGTCGGACAGAGCGAATATTATAATAAATAATTAAAAAATCGTATTAAAAGAATAGCAGTCTTTGAAATTAGATTGTTTTTGTAACTTGTCAAATGTAATTACTAATTTCGCATGAAAACAAGAAACATCAAATTGTTTCTAATTAAGGAAAAATGTGGAATTTAGTAACGGGAAGTAGATTATTGGCAAAGCACGCTCTCCGAAGTTTCACCAGAGGCTACAAGCAAGCGGGAATTCCCGGTTCAGTAAGATATTCTGCATTGGAATAATAATGATAAAAAGAAAATAAATAATACAATGAAAAAATCGTTTTCAGAGCACTCCTATACCATGTGGCAAACCGATGCTATTAACCGCAGTATTCATACTATTCTTCGGCGTTGGTTCAACAGCTCCATTTCTAGTGGTGAGACTGCACTACTATAAAAAGTAATTTAAAGCAGTTAAAGTCAGTTATTGCTTGTATTATTGTCTAAAGTGTTTCTACATTTCAGGAATTTGCAGAGCTACGAGTGATCATGTGTTTGATTTATTGTTCGTAATAAATTATTGAATTCTGATTTATTGTGTTTTTTTTTATATAAATTAAGGTATCATCAATCTATATGTGTAATTGTGTTATATTTTGCAAAGAAACATTGTACATAAATATTTTATTATAATTAACATGGCACAATTACAAATATATTTTTAACAAATGTATATATTTATAAATAGTCAATTTTAAAATTTAATATTCCTTCAACAACTTTTCTATTTCGACTCCTATCTCTTGGAAACTCGGCCTTATATGAGGGTCCTTATACCAACAAGGATAAATCACCCTTACGTACACAGATTGAGGACACTTTAGCGGACACGGAAATCTACATAATATAGTATTAATATTTAGATTCAGCTATTACCCAAATTACTTTAATTTACCTTGTACCCTTCTCTAGGGCATCTAACAATATCTGCTGTTCCTGACCTTCAGTCTCTGATACCGGCAAATTTGGCTCATCGCCATTCGAAAACATTTCACACATTGTAACTCCATAGGACCAAACGTCAGATTTGATAGAAAACTTTCCGTCTCGAAGACTCTCCAAAGCATACCTACACAATAAAATAAACGCATTTAAATGATATTTATTGTTTGTATCATCAAGCAATTATTACCATTTTATGGGCAATTCTCGGACCGTCGTCAGAATGTAATAATCATTGATAACAACTTGCGCTAAACCAAAATCGGATATCTTCACGTGATTTTCATCGACCACCAAAATGTTCCTAGCGGCTAAATCCCTGTGGACAATATTCTTTGACCCAAGATAATGCATACCCTAAACATAAGAATAATTCAATTAACACCACAAGTACTTAAAGACGGCTCAATAATAATACCTCAGCAATATCACTTGCATACTTCAACAGCTGCTTACTAGTCAGGGTATCTTTATAAATTTTTAAATAGCTTTGAAGCGATCCGTGGTTCACAAATTCCATAACCAATGAAATTTCCGGCTCCTGTAGAACACCAAGTATTTGTACAATATTGGGATGCTTTAATGTCTGAAATACACACAAAATGTTATTTTTTTTTTGTAAAACAACTTTTTACAAATTACCTTCATAATAGAAATTTCTCTTTCGAAATCTTGAAGACAAGATGAAACCGCCGATGATTTTAATTTTTTAATAGCCACCAATTGGGGAGGACTTTCCTTGTCTCCGATATGCTCCAAAGTTCCTTTATACACTTCTCCGTAAAATCCCTAAATCAAAAATAACATTAAGTTAAAATCTAAATTTGCCTATCATCCCGCGTATTACCTGTCCGATTCTGCCTTGCAAGACGACATTGCAATCATCGTCCAATTCAAAAATACTCTGAATTGCGTTTATACTTTCCAGAGATGTTGTGGCCGTAGAATAATTAAAGTTGCTCATCATACTTGATAATCCGCAAGCTTCATTGTTAGTGGCATCCTAAGAAAATAATTACGTTAAACAAAATTCAAGTAAATTTACAATATGCTAGTACTTGATTCGACCAGGAATTTACGCTCCACAGACTATCTTTCGATAAATCCGAATCGTTTTCGTGCATATCGAACACAGAAATTAAATCCTCTTGATTGGTGACATTCGTACTTTCTGTAAACAAAACGGATAATTTAGAATAATATAAATAAACTTATAAATTTGATACGTACCTGTATAATTTGAGTAAATACTTTCTGTACTATGACTATACAAATTTTTAATCTTTGCATAAGCATGTACACGTCTCGAATTGTAAACTTGATATAGAATTTGGTTAATATCTCTGGAAATAGCTTGCGGTTGCTTCCGTCGATGCATGTCCGCGTCCCAGCATTCCAACATCAGCTTGTAAATATCAGACGGACAATTTTGAGGCTGCGACAATCTTTTGCCACTCGCATAAAACTAGAACACATAAAAAATAGTTTTTGTTAATGAAATTAACTTCGTCAATACTTCGGAATCGCTTACTTTCTTCGCGTTAACATGATCTGTGCGTTTAATACTTTCACCGTACATGAAGATCTCCCAAACAGTTGTTCCAAAAGCCCAGACATCGGCAGCAGTTGTCTTCGCATTTATCGAATAATTCATATTAGGATAACATTCAAGCGGAAGCCAATGGACCCTACAATATCACACATTTAATGTTAAATTTGTGTTTGAAAATGATTTTTTTTAAATATTCTTACTCTTCAGGTAAATATTCGGAATGTATTCCAGGATCAGCCAATTTCACAGTAAACGAATTCTGATCATGACAACTCACTAGCAATTTCCTACACCTTATATGACCATGGACTATACCATTTTCAGACTAAAATACAAATTAGAAAGATTAATAATTACGTATTTAACATATTTCAAATATTTTTTTTAGTTTTATATTGAATGTTCATTACATCTTCCTATAAAATTAGAATTTATTCTATATCTAAATATATAACAAACAGACTTACCAAATGCCAAAGTGCCGATGCAAGATTGGATACTGCCTCAACGAGATCAACAGCTTTTATAATATTGATATTATCTCTCAAATATTGATCTAATGGTCCTAGACGAACGAACTCCAAGATCACTGATAATTGGCTAGTTAAAGTCAAACCAAAGAAACGAACTATCACGTTCGACTGCACAAATGCCCACTTTCCTGCCATTTCCAAAAAGTCCTACAAATTCAAGCACACAAAATTTAATTTAAAGTAGTATAATAAATAGAATACAATATTTGCCTTCAAAAACCGCTCTCGATGTTCTGTTTTTAAGATTTTCATAGCAATTTCCATTTTCTTCCCTTTCGCGTGTCGCCACATCCCCTTATAGATGGACGTAAAACCTTCAGACCCCTCTTTTTTTTGAGCTGAAAAAAAATAATGAAGAAAACATAAGATTAATTCAGGTTCATTGAAACCAGACAAGTGATACACCTCTTTTTGGGTTTAATGCGTTTTCTCGGTGACGAATCTGGGAGTGTGCCCCAACGTAAATAAGCGAAAAGTCCAAAAGTGACTAAAGAAACAACAATAATTATAATGAACAATATGATTCCCTGGACTGTAGTTTCCGATTTGAAATGACCGAAAATCGGTTTCGTCAACGGATCTTCCATTAGATGCGTATACAAATTTGGAGCTTTTTTTATTTTCACTTTTATGAAGACCGTCGTCCAATTCAATTTCAAATCTCGCTGCTCTATTACGCATCTCCAGTCACCAGTCAATGAAGTATTTGTTTCTTGAATGAATTCATTGCTGTAAGCTGCAAGAGTTGTAACTCCATAATTTTTGAATTGGGTCTTGTTCAAGTACCAAATTTGCGCTAAATCCGAATAAACGTAACCGAGACTTAGAGCCTTGCAGTCCAAATTAATTGGAAGGGTGGCTCTTGTAGTAATTGATGGTTTTTTAGTAACTACCGATAAGGTGACCACGTGTAGAATAAGTCTTTGCTTGTTCACACGGTACAGCATGCAAATGTAGACACCGGAATCGTTGAATTGGCTATTCTTAATAAGTATATCATCGCCGACGAAATCAACTCGTCCAATTTCCGCTCTGATGAATTTTCCGTTCAAAGACCAGTCATAGTATGCTTCAGGAGATTCAGTCGATACTAGAGCTAGAATATCAACGTTATTCCGTATCCAAACAGAACTTCCTTCATCTACCTGCAAACTGTAGCTTCTATTTTGCAAATGGTTTCGTACTTCTCTAAAAGTTTCTGGGCTCAAATCGCCGCACTCAAACTCGTTGCATTTCCCGTTAGTAGTTGGTGAACCGTGACATAACTCTCCGTAGATGTTGGGTCTAGGATTTGAGCAGGTTCTGGTCCGATAACCATCACCGCCTCCGCACGTAACAGTGCACTCCCACGAGGACCATTTAGACCAACCCCCGTTCAGAGGCGGCCCATCAATATCCAAGACCTCGCAGTTAGCCACCCAGGTCACCCAACTGCTCTCACCAACGGCAATCGAAAAATAGTAAAACAATAAAGGAAAGGACGAGTTAAACGTAATGACTTCGCTCTCATTAACAAACACACCCAGTTGATTCTCGGAAAATGTAATATTCACCGTAACCCATTTATTATTTGGAATTAAATTCTCTGAAAATTCCACCTTCTTCATCACGCTTGACATCAACTTGATGTTTTTAACCACCTCTATTTTTTTACCGGAATTAACGAACTTAATAACGAAATTATCCCCGGATCCGGGCAGATGCATCAAACGAATCTTAACATCTCCAGAACCCCTTAACGTTAACGTCAAATTCTTATAATAAACCTGCTCATTTACAGTCCATATCCCAATAGGCATAATCTTCCCGTAATGATGGGTGGTCGTGTTTTCAGTGTGGCATTCTTCGCATTTGAAAAAAAGTCCAAGAGTATTACCGTACAAACTCATGAAATTCACATAAACGGGAACGAATTCCCTAATAGTATTTTCGCTGATCCATTCGAACAAAGTATTGGTGACGCCTTCGTATCCCAATTGGAATTCCCCTCGCCGAATTCGGAACCAGAGAGAAGCCCATTTCCCCGCAGGAATGATATGCGGCAGCGTTTTCTCTTTAACTTTTACACCATCTCGATACAATATAATTTTTTCGTTATAATCTGCTCCTATTACTAGCTTAAACTTGGGATTAGGCATGAACGATCTGATTTCAAATTGTAAACCCTCAACAACGTCGGGATTCCACTGCTTGACAGAGAACTTCAAACCGCCATGAATACCTTGCTCTTTCCATTGTGGCAGAATAAAAACGTCGCGACCTGAAATACAATATTATCCGCAATGTTTTCGCAAATTCCATTAGACAATCAATCACCTTGGCCGTCTCCTTTAACAAACACAGTGCACTCTTCGTTTCTATCGCAATCTGGCACATTACAAACATCTTTAGGTACAAGTTTGTCCATTGTGTAACACCAACTACCTGAAACCGATATTGTAATATGCGGATTTCTCAAAATACAAAAATTCGACCTGCTAAACTGCGAGTAGGATTTCTGCAGAAATTTTGTGCCCGTTCTGCTAACATATCCGCAAAAAGTGTATCATTTAAGTGGCCCAATTCAACGTTATGCACTTTAACGAACTTCAATTTCTCGCTTAAACTTTCGTTAATGTAACTCTTTATCTCTTCTGTGATATCTTTCAATACTTCTACCACTTTCGTGGAATTCGAGGTTATTTCGTTTAGCTCCCTGATTTCCTTTCTAGCCGTAGTCGTTGTTTTCGAAGAATTATTTAACAATGCGAGAAGATCCGGTAAAATGGACATAGATTTATTCTTTGTTAATGGAATTTCGCTAACGTTAAAAGTAGGTTTTAACAAGTAATCTTCAAATTGTACATCTGGATCTGTTTTGTGTTTAGCTTGATAATACTTTTTAACCAAATCAATCGGTAAATCAGCTTTCCAAAATTGGCAAGTACGATTCGAACGAGTAACGCTTACCTTACCAATGTAATCGTTACCAGTTCCGGCCATTCTGCACTCGGCAGACTTGCATTTTCTTATCCCACAGTAATGCTTATCCACGCGTTTTTCGCCATTCTCCGAAACGGCATAACAATACGTTCCTACATAATTTTATTAAGTAGCTCATGATTGACTAATATTTGCGATATTTACCCTCAGTTTCGTGCTTGAAATTTCTACAATAATTAACCATATCCAAGAGAACTTCTGGAGAATCCTTGAATTTATTTGATACATTATCAGGAATCCATTTCTTTGCAGACCATGGTAAACAGGGTAAACCTGTACTGGTTACGTCTTGCGAGCCCATGTAGTTTGTATCTTTGGCATTCAACGAGCATTCCGGTAAAAAAGCTTGGGGAGGAGCTGAATGCACTGGAGGCTCACAAAAAAACGTCCAATGAGCAACAGAATTATCCGAACTTGAAGAGAACCATCTAACCAACTTGATTATATCATGTTTAACTTCCATGATCATAAAAGTTCCCACATCTCGCTTCCAGAAGAAATGCAACGTGTCGGAAAATAAAGTTAAAGAAAATTTACCCCATTTCCAATAGCTTAACAACTTGGGAAAAATTCCCTCAAATAAAGTTAGAGTCGGTCCTTTCTCAAATTCAGTGCACATTATTCGCGTGTAATTGTCGCTTTTTCCCAAAGATATTTTAATATTTGGAAAGTCCAATACGGGACTCGGAACTAAGAGGATATTCGCCGAATGAAAAGCCCTAAGTTGAAACACTAAATCATGACCAACGTCGGTTTCTCGCAGAGGCCAAAACTGTTGAAACTTCGATGTTCCGGTCGTATGCACGTCGCAATAATTATTATCGTCGTCGCAGAACGGAAAACTCCACATAACGTTATCCCCTTGAGCCGCATAATACCGGAACTTGTCCTTATAATGACCTAAAAGATTTTTCTTGGTCTTATATTCTTGAAGAAAAATCGGTTTAGTATGGTTGACACGATTTAACGTCAAAAACCCGTGATCCCAGCTCAAAGTAAAGAACGTATACTCAGATGCTTTTAAAATACCGTGAGTTGATTCGTATTCGGGCTCGTCTTTATTTCCACCGAGCAAAGTACTCTTATTATTACTAAGTAATATTTCAATGGCCGATCCTAAATGATCCAGCTCTTTTCCATCGACCGGAAGAGCTAAAAGCGAAAGTACCAAACGAGCTTTAGCTTTTGTATAGGAATCAGGATCCCTATAAAAAGAGGACTTTATAATATTCGATTTACTTTGACATAAATAGCATATACCAAAGCTTTACGCCAAAAGTAAATTCAGTTAAATCTTTTGGGAAATTAGTGTAGTGTCCGTAAACTGAATTGTTTCTAGTGAAAACCATGCAGTCTTGATCATCGCAAAAAGGAAGGTCGCAGTATTCCTTTTTCACCGAATCCTCTAACTGCACGAAGCACCAAGGACCGGCCAAATCGCCGTCCGGGTTTCTGCATTGTTTCTTTGCCGTAGACAGATTGATCTCCGGAAACCGATATTTGTCGAACTTCTCCATACTAATAACCGTGTTATTGATCTTAACATGCTTACGTTTCTTATCCCATTTCAAGCAATTACTATCTAAATCCAAAACTGAATTAGTATTATACAACGATGTTTCGTTTAATACCTGATATAGATTTGCTGTGTTTTCCAGCATACTCCATCCCAGGACCGGTCAAACGACATTCGCTGAACATGCACAGTGGTATAGCGCATGTGTCATCAATCAGTTGCTGATCCATGGAATAGCACCAAGGACCGTTCATGCTTCTGCTAGGGTTTCTACAGTAATTTTTTGCCTTCTCCTTAGAGAAGTCCGGAAATTTATCGTCTGTATACGATTCATGCACTTTGTGTATCGGGTTTTGGCTGTTCCACGCCTGACAACGTACATGAGATTCAGTGCTAGCAATATATCCGACATAATCTAAACCCATGTGACTCACTTTACACACGTCCAAATTCGTTAAATTTCCAGGGATATTTTCACAAACGCAACATTTTAACAACACCAAAAACGTAAACACAAAATCCTTCATCATGTACTTAAGCATAAAGTAAACAGTTTACTATAGAAACTGTCAATAGAAATAAACAAAATTCACTTACTTTTGTAGACTTGGAGATCTTTGATGTTTATGCAGACTGGAACCGACGGGATCGATGTGTCTTCGGCGCCGTCCGTAAGCGAATCTCCGGACATGTTCACCTCTTTGCACAGTAAAAGAGGAGATTTATCTGTAATACAATTACTTATATGATGAATGTGCATTTTCAATATTTGATTTATTTACCGTATTCCGACGGAGGCAAACATTCCAAGAGGTAAATCGGTTTTTGGGGATCTCCATAGGAACTCATCAATTGGCCGATACTACTGTACCTAGTTAAATCGTCGTTGAATATAAATTCTTCTTCACTCAGTCTTTCGATTTTATATGTTTTTGGTTTCAAACTGAAAAAAATAATGGATTTATTAGTTAATGTGTTATTTAACGTAATATTAATTTGTTATATTAATATAATAACAAAACTATTATTTTTGATTTCCAAATATAAACATTTATAATGTTACCTGTCTTTCATACAAACGTCCACGAAAATAATATTATATTTGGATTCACTTTCACGTAAAATAAAACAACCAGGTTTGTTCCCTCGTTTCTCTTCAAGTTTTGCATAAGAAAATTCACCCCTAAAAATAAAGAATAAATTTTAGTTAATGATGATACAATTATAGTTTGTATAATATTGTAATAAAAAAAAATTGATATACCTAAACAAATTAAAGAAATACCTCGCATAATACGGTTTTGCAGATTTCAAAAAGTCCTGATTATGGACGGAACCAATTACCAATTAATGTGTACTATGCGAAATATTTCTATATATAAAATAAAATACATTACCCAACAGGACCATGACACTTCATGGCCTGTAATCTCTGCAGTGAAGGTGTGGAAACTTCTTTGCAAATGTTAAATGTCCACTTTACTGACAACCTATAGTAACCATCTAATAGGCTGACAAATGAATACATCTTCGATAGACTTGTGAATTTCATGTAAAAAGGAATACCGTTTTTCCTATATATTTCCACAGTGCAATCCATCCTTATTGATATGAAACCCAACTCTTCAATCGAACATATTAAAACCCATTTCTGAAATGAAAAAAAAAAACTATTACATTTAAATAGAAAATCAATTAAAGTAATAAATCTCGTGACCTTAACAGAAATAATATGCAAATAAGTACTGAAATACATTGTAAGTAAACAAAATATAGCCTTGAGATAACGAATGGAAAAAAGCATTATAATAGTAGAATTAATGATTGTTCATTTATCTTAACAATTTTTCAAAACATATATTTACCTCGCGTTTGGAGTCTATGCAGTATTTTACGCCGGGTTCAGTGGGGTGGAATGGAGTAACTCTAATAATTATATGCACCAAAGAACCATTCTGATCTGTTAAAGCTTTGTATTCCTCGATCGGATAATCTGATGACATCATTTCTAACTGCTTCAAATATTCCTCCTTTACATACCTAGAAATTGAATCAATTAAATTACTGCACTGATTTATAATAACAAACTAGTTTCATTGACAAACATGATAATTAAGTGACTATTTCAAAAGTAAATTGTTAACATTTCTAAAATTAGATTCAATCATGTATATACATAAATATACAAGGAACTAAACTGATGAAAAAATTAGTTAATTAAATAATTATTGTTTTTTTTTTCAAATATGTCTTGAAATGAGAAGATCAAAGATTTGTGGATCATTATTTATCAATTATAACAAAGTAAAATCTTTTCAGATCAAGGCAAGAAAAGTTGAATAAGAAAATAATTACCAAGCATCGTGACCAGATTTTCCAATTTTTCCTAAAATTTCATGTATTGGTTTCTTGATGAAGAACATATGCTTCTTGAGCACCTCTTTAGGTATATATTTCTTGTATTCACTCTCCACAGATTCCCGGGGTATGTCCTTCTCCAACATCACTCTATACATATCTGTTACACCCAATCCCATCAGTTCTCTTCTGTATTTCTCAAATACCAAGTCTGGAATCTTACTATCCAGCACATCATTTCTGGCCTGATGGAAGTAGTAGTCGAAAGCTTTAATATCAATCTTCTTCAGCCACAAGATATCTCCAACTTTAAATCTTATTCTCAAATCAAATGTAGATGTGGATTTAGGCTCAAAAGTTGCAGAAGGATGCAAATACACACACTTTGTTGATTCCCTCAAAGCAAAAAGATGTCTTGCAACTGTGCTGATGTTGAGCTGCTTGCACAACGTAATGCATACATCTTCGGCTGATAATTCTTCACTCCACTGCACTGGCACTAACTTATTGTCTGTCAATGTCTTGATTTTCAATGCAAACTCAGCCATTGTCGATAGATATGATCAACTGCAATACTTTATTAACAAATAATACCACTGTCATCAACTTGTTGCATATCAAACCGAGAATAGAAAACACATAAACATTGTTAAAGTTAAAAGTTGTAACAATTCATTGTATACAAACAACAACAATAATATATAACCTTTAACAATTGTTACATAAACTAAACTAAATAAATCGTAACACAAATGAACTTGAAATTGTTTTTTCTATCATTATTTTCAATTATTGTACATTAACTAAAAATCAGCTGAGCGAAGCTAATAATAACAAAAATTGACAAACCTTCTCCAAACACGAAAACCAATGAAAAATGATGAAAACCAATGAAAGCTGCTTATTGCTGTTTACTTACAATTACATGAATTACAAGAAGTACTACCAACCACTACTTTGCTTGAAATTAATTAAAATTGATATTTTGGTTGGCGACACTTATTTAGAAATAAGCAAACAAATTTAAAAAAAAAATATATATAAAGTATCATATAATGATCAAATCATCAAAATACAGCAGACAAGAATTATATAATAATAATCCGATCATTACTAATTTAAATATTATTCATTAATTTTTAACTTTTTATATATAATCGGCAACTAACAATACATGTATACATTTAAATTTGAATACTTGTTTATAGTTGTAATTTTGACAGTACTTTTTGACAGATATGGCGGTTGAAGGCGCGCTTTCTGCTTTATTGTTTTAACCGGATTTTTACTCAGTGGTTTTTATTTTGTATGTTTAGCTATATGTACTTTGTTTTATTTGTGAATTTTCTAATTCTGTAAGTGTGTACAATAGTGCAGTGTATAGAAACAAAAAAGCTGAATAATTATTTATATGATCAAGCTCCAATCAGATATTAAACAATGTATATAAAGAATATGGTACTGGATGGATTCAAATCCTATGGAAAGCGAGTTGAAATTAATGGTTTTGATAAGGAGTTCAATGCCATTACTGGCTTGAATGGTACTGGCAAGTCTAATATATTGGATGGAATATGCTTCCTTTTAGGTATAACAAATTTAGGACATGTAAGTTGAGTTCTATATTTTTCTTAGAATGTAATATTTATTTAATTTTTTAGGTGAGAGCTGCAAGCCTCCAGGACTTAATTTTTAAGAATGGTCAAGCTGGTGTTACAAAGGCTACAGTTTCTGTGACTTTTGATAATTCTGATAGAGCACAGAGTCCTTCCGGGTTTGAAAATATGGATGAAATTACTGTCACAAGACAGGTTATTATGGGTGGAAAGAATAAGTACATGATCAATGGGAGCATTGTGCAGAATAAGCGGGTACAGGACTTGTTTTGTTCTGTACAGTTAAATGTAAACAATCCTCACTTTCTGATAATGCAAGGAAGAGTCACTAAAGTACTGAATATGAAGCCACCTGAGGTAATTTATTAGTATTTACTATTTAAAATAAGTTCTATTGAAATATTGGATAAATTGAATTGAAATTGAAAACATTAATATTTTCTAGATTTTAGCGATGTTAGAAGAAGCTGCGGGTACAAGAATGTACGAAACGAAAAGGCAGTCGACACAGAAATGCATTGAGAGGAAAGACGCAAAACTGAATGAACTGCAGGGTGTGATTAGTGAAGAGCTTAATCCTAAACTTCAGAAGCTGCGCAACGAGAGGCAAGCATACTTGGAGTATCAAAGGGTTGCAAGAGAGCTTGAACATATGACCAATTTATATCAATCCTGGCTGTTCTTCTCTTCCAAGAAGAAAACTGTGATGGCGCAGGAAAAGTTGTCTGCCTACGAAGGAAAAGTATCTAAGATCAAGGAGAATATTGAAGGGAATGTGGCTGGTATTGCTGCAATTATGGAAGAGGTCCAAGAGCTTAGCACAAGGAATGAGGCAGAAGGAAGCAACAACGTGCAAATATTAGAAGAGCGCGTCAAGGAGATCGAAAAGCAGGAGGCTAAAGTATCTGCAAGAGAAAAATCTGCGAAGGATAATATTGTCGCAGAGGAGAAACATATAGCGCAAATGGATAAGAGTTGCAAGGATGATAAAACGACGATGATGAAAAAAGAGCAATACATGGGAGAAACGCAGAGCATGTTTGAAACGCTAAAAAAAAACGATGAGCGAGATGAGGCGGCTTTCGCGCATTCCCAGAAAAAGTATATGGCCATTTGCAACGGCATGGAGATAAACGAAGCAGGAGAGTCGGAATCTCTGCATCAGCAACTGATGAACGCCAGACAGGAGGCTAATACTGCTATCACCGAGATGAAGACGGCCAACATGGAACTGCAGCACTGCCAGAAGGAGCTGAATGTGAAAGAGAAACAACTCGGCACGGATTCGTCTGATTATAATAGGAACAAAGCCAGCATGAATCAAGTATCAAAAGATCTCGAAAACCTTGAGGCGAGTACCGAGTTTAACTCATTCGAAATATATATATGTAATTGATTTCATTTCTATTTTGCAGACGAAGCTGAACAAATTGAATTTCAACGAGGAGCGATTTACTGAATTGCACGAAAGCTGGAAGGAGCTGCACGACGGGATTCGTGTAGATCGCCAGAAAGTTTTTGAAATCGAATCACGCCGTCCGAATCTAAGGTTTACGTATCGCGATCCGGAGACTAATTTCAATCGATCTCGTGTCCACGGCATCATCTGCAAACTCTTCGAGGTTGTAGATCCGAAATTCTGCACTGCGTTAGAGACGGTCGCAGGTTCCAGAGTAATTCCTAATAATTATAGCAATATATCTTTTAATAAATATTTATATTTCTTACTTAGCTGTACAACGTCGTAGTGGAAGACGATATTACCAGTAAATTGCTTCTACAAAAGGGTAATCTGCAAACTAGAACAACGTTTATTCCCCTGAACAAGATACGCGGCGAAAAGATTGATAACAACACTGTAAAATTCGCGGAAAATCTGGTATGTTTTAATAATTTAACAGTTTAGTTTAATTGCAAATTGTGTAATTCGAATAGGTAGGGAAAGACAACATTCACACCGCTCTTTCATTGATTAAGTACGATCCAAAATTGCACGCTGCTATGGTTTATATTTTTGGTGGAGCTTTCATTTGTACGGATATGAATGTGGCTAAGAAGGTCACGTTCCACGATAAAATCAGGAAGAAGTGCGTCACTTTGGATGGCGATGTGACCGATCCGGGCGGTGTTTTGAGTGGAGGTGCCATGCAGAAAGGAACTCCGTTGCTAAAGATAATTGATGAAGTCATAAAATTAGAGGTAAATATGGCAAATTACGTTTAAATTAATTGTTAATTATATGATTTAAAAGAATAACGTACGTGAAAAAGAGAATATCTTTCGGAAAGTCGACGCCGACTACAAGAGATTGACAGATGTTAAACAGAGTAGCTATAATCCAATGATGCAGCAACTAGAGTTGAAGCAGATGGAGTTGGAAAATGTGAAGAGGTGTTTGCAACAAACTAGTCATCACATACTTCAACAGGAAGTTGAATCTTTGAGAGAAAATATTGGTATGTCTTGCCATTAAGATACTCAATTTATAGTAATTGATTTATATTACAGCAAAACTAACTGAAAAATTGAACGTTTGCAAGGAGACTGAGAAGAGGTGCAGCGCAAAAACAAAGGAACTGGATGGAATCATGCGTGATTCACATGGTTACAAAGAACGTCAATTGAAGGAGGCTGAGAAGGAAATGAACGCAATGAAGGCTCAGTCAGAGAAGAGTAGAAAAGAGTGGCAGAAACGCGAACAGGAATACGAAATGCTCAACTTGGAGATAATCGAGTTAAAGAAGTCCATCGAGGCTACGCTGAAGCAAATTGAGGAGGCCAAAGAGAATGTTGTGCGATTAAAGGACGAACTTTTGGAGATACAGAAGGAAGCCGCGGAAATAAATGCCGAGTTGAAGGAGAACAGAGATGATCTGAAAAAGGAGAAGAACGAGATTGCTTTAAAAAACAAAGAAGTTCAGGGTAAATTGGCGGAAAAGGAGAAGCTTGTGGCCAAAAACTACAAACTCGAATTAGATGTGAAACAATGTGGCCACGATCTTGAGAAACTGCAGCAGGAGTATAAACAAGCACAAACCAACGAAACAAATATAGCAAATACGATGCAGAATATCGACAATAAGAATCTGCAGAGAGCTCAAGAAATGCAGGATTCAGAAGCGGACGATCTTAAGGGCAAAATCAAATCGGCCTCCGACAAACACAATAAGTTGGGTAGAACCGTCAATTCTAAAGCTCAAAGCATGTTCGACCAAGAAGAGAAAAGGGTATGTAAAACCTCATATTTTAAACCCCCCCTCCCTTACATAAACATATTTTTTATATCAAGTTTTCTTTAATCAGTACACGACGCTGATGAAGAAGTATAAGATTGTGAAGCAAGATCGCGCATCGCTTCTGCAAATATTGGAGGATCTAGACAAAAAGAAGGAGGAAGCAATCCAATTGGCTTACACTCAAGTCAAAAAAGATTTCGGATCTATATTCGGATCGCTCTTGCCTGGCTCCTCCGCTTCGTTGGCTCCGCCATTCGGTAAAACCATTCTTCAGGGATTGGAGGTTAAAGTAAATCTGGGCGGGGTCTGGAAGGAAAGTCTGACGGAGCTCAGCGGCGGGCAGCGATCATTGGTCGCACTCTCACTTATCCTCTCCATGTTGCTCTTCAAACCGGCACCATTGTATATTTTAGATGAAGTCGACGCCGCCCTGGATCTGTCGCATACACAGAACATCGGAAATATGCTGAAAAGTCACTTTAAACAGTCTCAAGTACGATTAATTCACTTTCTTAATACTATTCAATAATCCTATATTTTTATTTCAGTTTATTATCGTCTCATTGAAAGATGGTATGTTCAATAACGCCAATGTTTTATTCCGTACGCAATTTATAGACGGGATGTCCAATGTCGTGAGGACCGTCAATAGAAGATAGCGAAGGGAAATAACAAATTTCATTATACATGTTACCCGTATTTGTTGATAATAAAAAACTTATATTTCTTACTAAATAAGTTTTTTTTTCTAAAATATTAAAAAAAAATACAAGAAGCAAATTTTCAAAGTAACATCTTACCTTAATAATTTGAAAAACAACACAACTTTAGTTTTATATATGATGCAAGAACGTGCAGATTAATCAGCAGAACTGTCAGCATTTTATGTACTCCCCTTGAATTCATAATGGATTAAATAAACGTGAAAACATTGATTTCTTAATTTATATTCCATTAATATAAAAAAAGATTCAAATATAAACCCTTTTAAAAATGATTGCTCTTACTTAATTTACATTTTTGAAAAACTTTTCTATCAAAAATGAAATTAAGTTTTAATCAGGTTATTTAAAATTATGAGGATTTCCGAAAAAAGAAACAAATATATGTATACATTTTATTAGAACTAAATGTATACGAATTCATTAGTATTATTATTAAATTTGTTTTTCACAACTGTTTCCTCGATTTATTTAGTACAAAAATAAACTCAGAAAATTGCACAGTTATAATTTATTCTATAATCATAAATTCACTTATGGAACGAAATGCATACAAATCAAATGTAAATATGTTTATACGCTATTATCTAATTCTTAAGCACGTCCTTATAGGGATGCCACATGAAAAAAAATTGTAACGAAACATACAATAGGAAGCGAACACAACATAATTTCAATTTTATTAAAAAAAAAAATTAAGATCCACAGAATTTATTATGTAATATTATATTATTAAAAAAATAAAATAATTTATGAAGGAACAAAACAAAATCAATATATATATATATACTAATAAGATTCAGAGGGGGTTGAGGGGGACATCAGGAGTACATAAAAAATATCTATATACAGAATTAGAACATCCATTAAAACAATAAATAATAAATATTATGTATAGTTCTTCTGTCTTTTCTATGAAGGTCAGTCATCTATACTGACTATTTCTGGGTCAATTGTGACAGGCCTATTATTAGTAGACGATTCGCCGGATTGAGGATTGGCATTATTAGGAGCCCATCGTTGCATCATCCTAAATGCAAATCGAAATTAATTATTTAAGGACAGTTACAAATGTTAACTCAAACTGCTAACCTGAGGGCGTCGTTAGGATTCTGCGAATTCTTAAACTGATGCTGCATCATTTTCAGCATTTGTTGCTGTTGATAGTATTCCTGCAACTTCTGTTGCTGTAATTGGAACTGCATCATCTTCAGTTCGTTCACGACCTTCGTGTACAACTGTCAAAACAAACGATTAATTAATATCACTTCTTCGGGAATGTTACGTTATTGCATACCGTCAATTCGCCGCAAGCCATTTGGGAATTTAATTCCTGCAACAACTGTGGCATGACGCCGTTTATCTCGTTTATTGTGTAGCTCGGCTGCTCCTTCTTAATGATACTAATAAGAGCAGTTTGTATCGTCTGCGGCGGAAGAGATTGAAGTCCTGCAAAGCCTGGAACTGCAATATAAAAGATTGTAAATAATTGCTAAATAGGAATCATTTGGATATGAATTACTCATGTTGTTCATATTGCGATTCTTCTTTTCGTTCTCGAATTCATCCCAAGCCGCCTTCCGCTCTTCCTCGTTCAAAACTTCGTCCACCTTATTTTCGAGAAGAGTCTGATGCTCGTGATACTTGTAAATTAATTTCTCAAGTTTCTGAAGCATTTCTCCTAGAAGAATATCCTTTGGCACCAGAGGAATTGGCCGCTCTTCAGATGCGATTTCGAATCTAAATGAATAAATTTTAATGACGACATTTTAATATATGCATTTTATACTGACTTGTATAACTCGTTCAGATCATTTTGGTTGTAATGCCTATCGATTTGTTGTTCGTCGATTACCCTCTTGGAAATAGCTTGTTTTGTCACCTGTCTCTCATAAATTTTCATTTCCATTGTACCCTTCATTGAAAATCATGAATTGTAATGATTAAAAGTTTAAGTGTATTATAGAAACTTACGTATGTTACGAATCTGTAAATGTACGAAGGTTTGGTTTGGCCGAAACGATACACTCTATATATACTTTGAATATCGTGAGATGGATTCCAAGATACGTCGAAAATAATAACGCGATTAGCTGCTACCAAATTAATACCTAATCCACCGGCTCTCGTAGATATTAAAAATAATCTATAAAAAATATGGAATATTAAAAGTTAATAATTAAACGATGGGACATTTTTTTATTACCTTGCACGAATATTCTCTGGATCATTGAACGTCTTGCACCAAGCTGCACGATTATCGCATGAAGAGCTACCATCCAATCGGAAATAATCCAGACCCAAAGACCATGAACTCTTATAGCCGCAATAAAGATCAGACTCTTCGTCGCTCTGTGAGGCTTCATCAATTTTTGACAAAAAATATTCAATCACATTTAAAGAGTACAGCGACTGAGAAAACACCAATCTAGAAAAATGAATAATAATCAAGGAACAATTTAAGAATTTCCCCAAACCAACAACTCACATTTTATCGCCCAGCATTTCACATTGATGCAATATTTCGAATAATAAGTGTAACTTTCCACTATACTTTATGTTATCGAGTTCGTCTTTAGTGGTATACTGACTCCACCACTCTCCCTTACGGTTGCTGTCTTCAACATCTACAACCTCTTCCTCGAGTGGACCTAACAAGTATTCACAAATTAATGAATCGATTTTAAATTAATATTTAGAATTACCTTCGGCCTCTGCAATAGCCCTTGTCCGTCTCCTGAACTTGCTTTTTTGTTGTGGAGCTTCTTCTTCCTCTTTCGAGGATGAAGACGATGATGAATTTCCAGAGATTTCCGAATCTGAGCCGTCGTCAAGAAAGTCTTTTATTGAACCTTCTGATTCGTCGTCCCTAGCCCATTCCTAAAAAATATCTTTATATTTCATGCACTTGATGATCATCTGTTTTACCTTTTTCTCATCTTCTATCCTCTTTTTAACACTTCTATCAAACACAACTCGCGGATGGGTGCATATCCTTTGAAGTTCCTGGAAATCAACGAAAAGGAAGGACATGCGTCCTCCGTTCTGCTTTTGTGCAAATTCCTTCATGTAGTGACTGTACATGTTGATTTGGGTCTCTGTGAGTGTTACGAACAAAACGTACTCATGCTTCGGTGGCAAGAATGGGGCCAATACTGAATAATCACGCCTTTGGACGATTCCGTCCAAAAGTTTGTGCAGGACGTGCGAGCGCTTTCTCATGATCTGTATATCGTGCTGGGTAGAATCCGTATACTGACCGTTAGTGATGGGGTTTACGAAACGATTCAAATACTCCTTGTAAGTACCCAATAAACTCGGTTTAACAAAATGAACCATGCAAAAATACTCCTTGAGATTATTCTGCAGAGGTGTGCCGGTTAATACGATACGCCTTAGCGTCTTCAACTTGTTCATCGAAATACTGAGTGAAGTCTTCTCGTTCTTCAGCAAATGTCCTTCATCGCATACGACCATATCAGGTCCCGGGTCAACCAGATTCCGCTTGAAATCGTTACGCATATTCTTGGGAATACGCTTGTTAGCGTTATTGGACAGGTTCCTGAACATATCGTAACCGATCACCAACACGCCACCATTCAAATGCCATGTTGTAGTCATGGAAGATCTGTCCCTGTTCTGCTTCGAAGAGATCAAATCGTAAACTTCGACCTCATCGTCGTCGGGCAACCATTTCTTAAATTCTGACACCCAATTCAACACAGTGGACAATGGACATACCACCAATACCTTTTTAATTCCCGACTTCTCTTTATTCTTCAGCAATGTATGAATCAAAGTTATCACCTACGAATTAAAAATTATAAGAATGGAAGCCCATTAATTGATCGAAGCGTGCTTACTTGAAGAGTTTTACCCAAACCCATGCAATGGGCAAGGATGCAGCCTGATCCGGTCGTGTTCTTGGCGCGGTCGATCGATTCGAAGCATGCATTCCACATGAACTGCACACCTTTGCCCTGATGAGGTTTCAGTTTCTTAACCAGCTCTTCGTCCACAGCCAATAACTCTTCGTTGGTTTCTTCATTGAAATCCAACACTACTTTATTCAGAGAACTGTTTTCCAATTTATCAGCATCAAAAATATGATTATACTAGAAGAAAAAAAAACAATAACGTGACAGGTTTTCGCCAATTGTCAGTGGAATATAAAAAATCTGTGCAATGAAATTCAATCAATCCACAATTAAGTTCTTTTTTGCTACGATATTAGGTGTTATTAGTGGAATGTATATTTGGAAACCTGCAATCTTGCAACAAATCGACAGTGAGAAGCCAAGATCAAGAGTTGCCGAAAATTAGAGAAGATGCGTGTACTTTCAATCAAACGTTCGTTATTCCATTCAAAAACTTGTGAAGGATTAACTTGCAATGGAATGTAAAGTATACATAACGATGATAAAAAAAAGAAAAACTGTTAATAATTATGAATAATAAATAAAAACATTTATTAAAAATGTATATAAAACAACAAAAATAATATTCTTTTGGAATGGTCATCGAGACGCTACTATGTTCATATATAGTAATTTAAAATTTGGTGAAAATACCTTCTTTTGGCGTTCGGCGATTCTAGCTTTTCTCTCCGCTTCATCTTTCTCTGCTTGCTTCGTGGTTTCAGCCAAAGAATCCTTATTTAAAACCTAAAAACCAAAACGAAACAATTACATAACCACATTCAACAATATCACTATGACAGTTACTTTTCTAATATGTTTCCTTGTGCTTTTATCATCATCGTCGCTGCTATCTTTAACACGCTTTATCCTTTTTCTCTTTTTCCTAAAACAAACATGCATTTAATAAAAAAAAACAATGGAAATAAGAAATAGCTTTTCATACTTGTCATCTTTTTTCTTCTTTTCATCTTCTGATTCATCTGATGATTTGCTGCTTTTGCTGCTGTCATCATTATTAGCATTCGATTCTTCAGAATCTGATATCACACGTTTCTGTTTCTTCTTTATCCTACAATTAAGAGTAATTAATGGAAAAGTTAAAAAAAATCTTTAAACATACTTTTCCCGAACTTTCTTAATGCTTTCGAACGGATCTTCATCGTCGCTCTCTGACAACTTTTCTGTTAGCAATTTATCGCGTTTCCAAGAACTTTGTTTCTTCTAAAAAAAAATTAAAAAAATGATTCAATCTTATAAGTTAATAATCATTACCTTGTCCTTATCGTTTTCATCGGCGCTTGGATCAACAGTTTTCTCTTTCTTTTTCTTTTCAGGTTCGCTCTAAAAGATAATCAAACATTAATAACGATTCATAATACCTCATTTGCAATTTCACCTTCTCAGTATCAGTTGACGTACTTTCTTCGCTACCATCTTTATCTTGAATAGCATCTATGATTGCATGATCAAGATCGTTACTATCATTATCATCGAAATCGGCAACGTCTTTATCAATTAGCACTTCGATTTCTTCGCCGTTATTCTGCACAGTTTCGTTATCATTGTCAGACTTTTGGCTGCTGCTAGAAGATGACGAAGATTTCCTGCGACTTCTTTTCACAATCTTTTTCTTTTCAGACGATGAAGATGCCGTGGATTCCGTGGATGTACTGCCCGATCTTCGAGTACGTTTCAAAGTTTTCATATTGGATAATCTAAACCAAAAATATTAGATTTTTTTTTGTTCGCATCTTTAAATATATGTGAGATAATCCCAATAGTTCTATTTTTCAAAATAATGAAGCTTTTAGATGAGTATTGATCCTGTAGAAAATTAATAACAAGGTAATTCTACTTAATTTCATATTTGAAACATTACAAAAACACTTTAAACTATTTATTGCTAGCAAAATATTAAATGTATATATAAATAATTAAAAAAAACTCCTGTGCTTGCATCTAACATTAACTAAAATAAAACATGTTTTGAGATAGTAAGTATCAATGTGAAGATGCAAACATAAAAGATATACACTGGGTATGGTAAAATAAAAATAAAAATGCTTTAACCTTTTTAACTCTAACTCTCCTTGTTTTTTCATGTAATTAGCCTTTAATTCTTGAGCAGGAATTCGATCTAAAGGAACAAAACACTTCCACTGGAATTTTGGATCTTTAATATCTGAAGCAACTGCAGCTTTATTCTTTCTAGTTCGTCTTTTCTTTGTGCTTCTGACACAATCAGAATTGTTCAATTCCAGATCTGTACTTGATTCAGACTGAGAATCAACTAATTTATCCAAAATGTTATTGATATTGGATTCCATTTCTTTCCTCTTTTTTGTACTATCACTATCTGATTCATTGTATGTTGAGGAACTGGACCCATCAGATTTCTCATTCTTAGGGTTATCCACTTGTTCTGAGTCAATGGAAGATTTACTAGTTACTTTATCTTTACTTTTGGATACTTCATCATTCTTGGAGACAGTGGTGTTATTCTCAGACTCTTGTACAGTATCAGTAGAAACTGCTGTATCTGTTTTTTTCTTTAGACTAGTGGATTCACTCTGATGTACATTATCATCAGCAGGTTCAGTGGTAGACTCACTGAGTGAAGTTGATTTTGTATTGTCTTTAGTAGAATTTGTTTTTTCACTACCACTGTTATTACTATCAGAATCAGGGTTGTTGCCAATTGGTTCGAACTTGTTTGACTTTTTATGAACTGTTAGGCATTTTGTAGGAGTGCTTTCATTACATCTTTTTGTACTTTCTGATTCTTTGTCAGAATCACTAATTGCTATTGTTTGGTTTAATTTATTTTGCTTCTCCGGTTCACTGCTGCATGTTGAAGATGATGATTTTAGATTTCTGGTAGATTTTCTAGACACCCTGCTTCTAATTTTTGCAACTGTTTCGTTGCTTTTCCTCTTACTTGATGAAATCTTCTCTTTATCATCATCACAAGTATTATTTTTTGTTTCATTGCTGTGCGTTTTTTCAGATTGATTGTTTTCTTGAATTGAACTAGTATCTTGATCAGATTCTTCTGCATGCTCTGAATTGTTATTTACTATCAAAGGATCAATAAGTTTACTTAGAGCAACTAATTTAATTTTACCAACATTTATGTTTCCTTCAGTCTGTATCCATTTATCATAGTCAGTATTGAATGTATTATATATTTTATCTGCTGTTTCTTTCAAATCGAGTATATATTGTTTTGTTTTATTAATAATATCAATCTTGTTTCCATTCTGATCACTGTCAGTTAAGGTCTGTTCGATGGACTTAATGTCACCACAGATGGTGCTCAATTTTGATACATCCTTTATCAGAGTTTTGAGACTGGTACACCACTCCTCTTGCATTTTCACTGTAAACCACAGTACCAAAATTAAAATGGTTATACTTACAGAGCTACTCCATCCAATCTCGAAACTGTGAAGTTCTATAAACCTAAAGGAGGAGTAGCTGATTTTAATATATTGCACTTTTGTTATACCTTTTAAGAAAATGAATTCCAATGAAAATAACTACAGAAATCAGATCTGCACTATCAAAAAACCAAACACCAAAACCAACATGATCAAGCAAGATATATATCTATATATTATATCTAATATATAGTTTTACATTTCTAATTACTTGCAACCTTTCTAGCAACAGTGGAGAGTCCTTTACATGAACCGAAAACGTAGCACAATCAAAATGCGAACCGGCATTTTATGTTAATATTTACGCTTACTTCATTTTTTTTTTTCCCGCGACACCGAATCTCAGCTTATTTTTGTTTTATTTTTCTATTAGTTTACTTTTTTTTCTGCGGTCTATGTACACTAACTGAGATCTATAAATTGATATACGCCAAACTACTATGAATTCACATGCAGGACAATTATCTTGTATGATTACGAATTGCAACAATATTTACCTTGCTGCAATCACCTACAAATTGGAATTCTTTTTATTTCAGAACGAACGCACGAAGAACTTGATGCCTAGCTTAACGCAACATACGTCAATTACACTTGTAAACACAACGGAAAGAAATGCCTCTGTCTAACAAAGATTAATTACACACGCCGGTAGTGATTTCGGTGGTGTAACGTTGGCAGCATTGGCGAACAACGCCCAGTGGCGTAGCAAATTTTTTATGCCATCAAAAAAATATGAATCTATCAATTATGCAAACCCTCGACGAACAATTTCCGCAATTCAGGCTGAATCGTGGATTACTGAAATTGCAGTTCATATTGAAGAAGTTATTCATTTTCACATCTATCAATTTCAATATCCTTAATACTGTCTTTTTCTTTTTCAAAATAATCATAAGTAAAAATTAAATTATATATTTTAATTATTATTTAATCTAAATATTTTAAGATATTTACATTTAAACTAGAAAGTCCTTCAGTTTCTACATAATTTAAGTGTGAATTACGTAAAAGGTAGATACCCTAGCAACTCAACTTTCGATCTATAAGAAATGCAATGAAAATAGAAAAAAATATTATATCTTAATTTATTATATGTACGAACGAAATAGTTTTAGATGGACAAAATATATTTATATAGCTTGTATTCTGATCTCAACTGTATTAACGGTCAATAGTTTATCGTTATAAACATTGGTTAACCGTAATGGCGAATGCGCAATCACCCTGAATTTCGACCAATATCCACCGGCTTTGAACGCTGATGCTGCCTACTGTAGCATCTAGTTATTGATCCATTTTGCATTAGGGTAGTAGTTTGTGTCTATGTCTATCCTCTTATTTCAAAGATCAAATTAATCATATTAATTTGAAAGAGTCTGTTGAGATTTTACAATTAGAAAATAAACAAATTAATTTGCCGAACACTTTGATCATTATCCTATAAAATATGTAAATTTTGTAAAATGTTTGAATAATATACATTAGAAACTGTAATTATAATAAATACATCTGTGCACGCCATTGTCATATTTTGTAAAAATGTATTTGTTCTCAATAAACAAATTATTCGTAAATATGTAAATATTGATGTTAAATTTAAAAAAAAATCAACTATGAAAATAAAAACGCGATAAGCCACACTATCTGAATTGTGCAGATGCTGCGATTTCCTATTCATCATTCCAAGCATTCTGGAAAGTTTCTATCAAAGGTTGTTTGCTTACAATAATATTTTTATATTAATGTTTGCAAAACAGAGTTAATACAGACTGCAACCAGAGTTTCACTTGTCCTTAATTACGGAATTGTCAGTTCATTAAGGTTTACATTATTAAAAGCAGATGTCATGACATCTCCTAAATGTATAATATAATTTATAATTGGAACCAAAGTTGAAAGTCACTCTGATTTTGTACAAATGAATTGAGCCCATTGTTTCTTTAAAAAAAAAATTATATTTATAATTATTCAAATCGATTGTCAATGCAATAATTGCATATATTTTTAGTTTCAAAATCGAATAGATTAACAAAAACTATTGTCAGTAATCTTTACAGAATATCAATCTCTATGTTTAAAATTATAATTTGAAACAAAAATATTAACATGACGCATTCGTGTGAATTAATAATTTAATCACGCAAATTCGCTTATTATTTGAATTTCAAAAAGCTAAAACTTTTGTTTACATAATCATGTGTCTATATGTGACCCTTGATGTAAGTTTAACGGTGACTAATTAAACTTTAAAAAGAAAGAGATTCAAAATAGCATCAACGTGGGAAAAAAAGTGAATTCGAGTGATTTCGAAATGTATATTTATGTAAATAATGTATTTTTGTAGTGTCGTGTCCCAGGGAGGGAATTCTAGACACTGTTGAATTATTGTCGTGACCGACCAATTTATTATCATCTATCGTATAATATGTATATTCGTTAGGTCTACCACTTTCCTCTTTATTTTACAAATCATATTTAACGTATCCATCAAATATACGAACAGATACTTGTATGTGATTATTTAGAATAACTTGTGGAATATTCCGAACGACGGTTACACATTAAATCGTATAGTTGCGTCTATTTGTATCACCACTTAACAGCATTTTTTTCGCCCCTAAATATTTGGGTAGGATCACAAAACTTAGATAAAGAAACGGTTGCATTTTCCATAAGGTCATACCCTTTTATATTGCATTTAATATTCCTCAACGACGTAACTACGTAACTACGAGATAATCCACGGTGTCCAAGGATTTCTTAATCCCGGGACACGACAGAATATTGCCGGGTGTTGTCGTTGTAGAGTTTCAGTTGTAGGGAATTTAATGAAATTCGTTTGGTTTTACATAACTTTATTCGTTACTTGGTAGATTTAATATTCATCTGAGACTATGCTCGTCTTCAAAGGTTCTTATGAGATTATGTTACTATGTTCATATTTAAAGGTGTCGTGTCCCGGGATGGAATATCTCTGGACACTGTGGAATACTTTGTAGTATTGTCGATGTGGAGTCCTAGTGGGTTTTATGGAAGAGTCTAGATTAAAGTCAGTGTAATAATAGTATTTATTTAACGCTTAGTTGCTGGTGATTCTTAATCTAGCTTCCAGTAGCTACAATCATAGATTGCTGGTCAAGAGTAGAGTCAAACTGGAACTAACTTCAAATGACATAAGTGTCGTCTTATATGTAAGAGGTCGTCCTGAGTACAAAGTACTATTCTAAGAGCAGGGACGTAAATCCTAGGCGCCGGCGGGGATTTGTTTATGTCTCCCGCTGTTGATAAGGTCTAAAAGGTGATACAGCTTACAATTGTTTGGAGAGGTTAATTATGGGTGGCATAGTTTTTATAGTTAGTTGCCCGATTTTCACATAATGACCTAAATGGGTCGTAAAAGTAACAAAATATGAGAAACAGAGCGTTTCTCCAAACGGTTTTATTACTCTAAGGGGATGTTTCTAGTGACGATAGGCTTTCTTTGGTTTTCGAGGGGGCTTTCCATAAGACTGTACTTACATAGATAAAGAGTATACATAGTACTTATATCCATATATCAATAATTAATAATAAAGTGGTTGGCTACAACAAAAGTTTTGCTGAGAATAATTCTAAATACTTATTCTACTTACAAAGTTAATTCTTATTATTACGGGGTGGGAGTTGTGATTGGGAGTACGGCTTGTACATATTGATGATTAAACGTTCCCATGGGAATCGATCTTGGTGGTTTTGTTTATTATAAAACCTGGACAACATCCTATGCATTTGTTTATATGAAAAAGATGATTGATTACGATTGTACGTGTAACGATCATTATGTGTTTATAATAAGGACTTGAATTCAGAGTAAAGGTATAGGAGTATCGATGGGAATGTTTACGCTTGGTTCCCCTGAACTGGGATGGCGGTAGATGTTCTTTTATATGTTGTAAATATTTATGCACTAAGAAACGCTGTGGATGTTTCTAGTTCGTTAATACACTAAATTAGCAATAATACATTCTCTGAATTTAGTTTTAGGTTACAATTATAACATAATATAATTATTTCAATGAAATTTGATAAAAATCATTAAATAAATTATAATAAAATAATAATAGTTATTGCAACAATCATAATACAAATTTAACACAATAACGCATTCAAGTGTGCCAAGGAAGTTTAGCTATAAGTTCAAGTAGTCCGTGAGATAAGAAAAAAGAGTTGAAAAGCGCTCGTACTTTGACACAACAATTATGAAAGTAAAAGTTTTTTACAGCGTCCTTCGGTGTATTTTACGAGAAAGTGTGAGAAATAAAATTGAATTACATTTAAATAACTTTTTTTTAATTAAATACAACGTTCAGTTAAAAGAGAAAACCTAATAATGAAATATTGTTTCTTCCAAAAATTGTGACAAATCACTAATTCAAAAAAACAATAAAATTGACGTTACGTTTACAAATGAGTTTGGTTGAGTTTTACGTAATATATTCTGAGATGTCATCAGAATTATCCTGGGCAGATACGATTTGTGATTATAATCGAATGTAATTATGAAATTTCAATAAATGACGATTGAAGGATCAATTTTGCGATAAACGTCGTCTGGTGTGTGCGATAACGAACACTATTTAACAAGTAAATAATTTTGTTTTCGATTGAATCGGGTGGCGTCGATACAGACGAGAATATTTGATAGATCTTTGGTTCTACAAGGACTTTGTTGGCTATACATTTTACCTACATGATCAACATCACGTATTGTTGCAACAGCAAAAACGTGCAAAAGCATTGCGAAATTAAAGAAATTGTTCCATTGTTTGCAATGAAAAACATAAATAAAAACATGATGGCATAACATAATTGAAGAACAAAAAAAAAACGAAGAAAAAAAAACTATTTAGAAGTCTCTAAGTATTATTTTAATTGATATGAAATGTATAAATTGTCGTGTCCCGGGATTATGAAATCTCTGGACACTGTGGATTATCTCGTAGTTACGTCTTAATTGATCTCATTGATTATTAACTAAGAGTTACATTCCCTTCTTAACTTAATAATTAAGAAGTAAGTGTTTTTCCATGGACTCTCCAAGTAAGATGTTCTCACTTCAACTGAGACTAAAATATAAATAATTTTTAAAAGGGGCTGCATGGGAGGAATGGAAAAACTTATTGTTTTGACCTAGAGAAAAATACAACCGTTTTTTTTATCTTTACTCCGAATTCAAGTCGTTATTATAAACACAAAATAATCATTACACGTACAATCGTAATCAATCATCTTGTTCATATAAACTAATGCATAGGATTTTGTCCCGGTCTTATAATAAACAAAACCACTAAGATCGATTCCCGTGGGAACGCTTAATCATCAACATAAACAAACCCTACTCCCGATCACAACTCACACCCCGTAGTAATAAGAATTAACTTTGATTAACTTTGGAAGTAGAATAACTATTTAGAATTAGTCTCAGTAAAACATTTAAAGACTAATAAAGTAGAACCTATTGTCGTGTCCCAGAGATGGAATTCTGGACACAGTGGAATATTGTCCGGTGTTGTCGTTGTGGAGTCTCAGTAGTTGGGAATTAAATAATTCAATTGGTTTAAAACAAGTTTATTATAATTGGTACTCTTGGGTCCCTTTCCAAGACAATGTAGTTTAATCGACAGGTTGACTAAGACTCTATCAGTCTTCGAAGGTTTTACTGAAACTAATTCTAAATAGTTATTCTACTTCCAAAGTTAATCACGGTAGAGATTCCTTTATCCTAATGTTTATATAATAATGCGACTAAGAGACGCTTTGGATGTCTCTAGTTCGTTAATACACTATACTAATAACAACAATTACAATAATAATGGTTGGACACAACAGAATATTGTCTGGTGTTGTCGTTGAGGAGTCTCAGTTGTAGGAATTAAATAATCCAATTGGTTTAACACAAGTTTATTATAATAATTGGTACTCTTGGGGTCATTTCCAAGACAATGTAGATACTTTAAAAGATTGACTAAGACTATGCTCATCTTAGGTTTTTATGAGACTATACTCATCATATTAAGGTTTTACTGGGCACAACAACACTATGAAGACAAGCATACTCGCACGCAGTAAAACCTTAATATGATGAGTGTAGTCTCAGCAGAAGACCAAGTAACGAATAAAGTTATGTAAAACCAAACAAATTTCATTAAATTCTCAACTATTTGGACTCCACAACGACAATACCAGACAATATTCCACTTTGTCCAGAATTGCATCCCTGGGACACGACAATTGTGTATTGATATCAAAAAATTGAAATTGAAAAAAAAAATAATGAGGAGAGGGCAGAACGTCCTTTACAGCTGTATGCAATTTTATTTTTGTTACTTATGTTGTAATTTATTGTTGCAATAATGGAAATTTGTTCAGAACAAATTCGATTAAATCCAATTAGGGCATCAAAATGACCGAGGTTTTCTTTTATCGGTAAAGGTAAATATTTAAAGAAAAAAATAACCCATTAAATTTGAATACATCATTAAAGCAATAACGAATTTTTAATGTAATATATGCCAGACGGGGAAAAACACATTTTAAAATATTCAAATATAAAGAAATCGTATCGAATGACTATTTATTCTTTATTTTCGGTGATAGTGCGTTGGGAATTTCATTTGTATTTTCTTTAATTTTTTCTGCTTAATGGACAAATTCTCTTTCACTGTCAGTTGTATGTTTCGAAGACAATAATACTATCTTCAGATGATTAACGTATCATGTTTTATTGTTCACTGAGCGACACAATAGTTTTGATAATGACAGATTTAATCAAGTGAAATAAGTTATAATCATCCTCTTGATGCATAATTTTGAATTCTGGAGAATTGTGCAAATATTGGACTAAACACCGACTAAAAATTAAACGTGTTTGCAGTACTCTTCGGGTATTGCATTATTAGTATCAACATTCTTCCTGGGGCAGTAAAAGAAATGTAAGTCGTGATTTTTGTTCGTTGTAATGTGCGAAAAACATACATAGTAGCGGTTTATGTAAACAAACTTCAAAAACAACGTTCGTAGTTGGTTGTTTTGGGTATTTTTATTATCTCTGCTAATTCACGTGTCGCGTAGTGAGCGTTATTTTCGAGCAATGTCTTGATTTCGTTAAGGCTGAAATCATCGCTTCTAAACTTAGAAACTCCGTGTACAGAATAATACCACTTTAGTGGCATTTTTAGCTTTTCACTAATGGAAAAGTATCAAAATCTAAAATCTATTTTGTTTTCTTCCATCTTCATGAAGTTGACAGCAAATGTGTCTTGTCTTTCTATATTGCGACTTAAAGATGACATAACACTTTAAAAACAGTTTTTTAACAGTTTTGTATTTAGTGAATCCAGTTGTGTGTTAGAGCCTTCCAAACTGGAGGTAAAAAGGAGAAAATTCGATACATTCTTCAGCACCACTATGACCAAGAGAAAAAGCGGAGCAGGCGACCAAAAAATTGCGTTGATAATGAATATTTTAACACTGTAAATATAGGTTCTTAAACTAGCATCCAGTTACTAACTCATAGCTTGGGTTGCCCTTCTAAGACTTACTCTCAGACTAACTTTGTATTACATAAACATCCTATTTTATAGTAGGGAATTAACAGATGTACATATTAAAGGTCATTATTGATTAGACCTTTGAGTTTGTGCACAACATGTTGACTAACAATAGTCGTTACACAATGATTAGTTATGGGATCTTCCTAAGTGGTATTTTTTCTAAGTCTTAATGACAAAAACATGTATAAAATAATAAGGGCTAACATAATATAAACAATAACGGTTATACATAATAATATTATCATGTTAAAAATATTAATATCATGTTATGAAAATGAAATTTCAAGTTTGTTTAAGAAATTAACGGACAACAAAACTTTATTGGTAATTTTGTTAATCATATTGGCAAATTAATTACAATAATTATAACAATAATTGCTCTAGATACTTTAATCTTTTAGTTAGGTTTTCCCCCACACAGTTATTAAACACATGTTGGATTTACCATCACATGAAATATCCTGAAACAATCATTAAATTATGTATTTATCAGTTGTTCTTTATTTCCAAATTAGTTCTTCGAAAGTGAAATAATTAATGGAATTTTAAAGTATTTTTTAATTGTTTTCTGTTGACAATTTTAGAAGATAATTTTTCCTTAATTGTGAATGGGATAATGTATACATTTTACGGTAAATATATGAAGCCGTTATTTTGGAAAGTGGTATAAATCCATTTTTGGAAAAAATGAGTTTATGGTAATTATCAATTACACATTACACACAATTAACTTATTACACAACCCAATATATTGTTGTGATTTTAGCTCTTATTTATAATTGATGATTAAGCATTCCCATGGTAATCAGCCTGTGTGGTTTTGTTTACAACGTGCTCGGATAAAATTCCTTACATTTGTTGATATGAAAAAGTGTATCGATTAGGATTTTTCCGTGGAAGTGATCAGAATATTTTCAGTTATGATATTTTTACAAATCAAAAACGATCATACGTCGCTCTTATATCACAAAGAAGAGTGTTAGTTCGTTTATTGGAAATGAAAATAGAAGTGGAAATATTTCTAAATGATAAAATATCAAAAACAAAAAAAATGTTTCCAAATTATAGGGCAGTAGAAGATGTTTCAACATACACATTTCCTGGACGAATTCATAACATCCGATGAATTTCTTAAAACTATTTTCTATAGCTGATATTGTAATTTGTAGTGCTCATGTGTCAGCCACGGGTCTGATAATTGTAAATATATGTTTTTGGGGAAATAATTCATTTTTCTTGGAACATTGTTAAATGTCTACATGATGAGTCATTGCATTATTTCCGAGTACTGATGGTTGCATGAAGCTCATCAATGAAAATAATTGAATGCGTAATATTGTGTGGAATTGAAAATTTCCACGTCATTGATTTAACATTTTTTAATAACAATCTGGAATGAAGATCTCGAAGTTACCTATACAAAACTAAACTGTTGCTTCTAATTTTCAAAATAGAATTACATTGTTGTATTGAAATTTATCTATTCGTGTTGCGATTATTGCATTATATACAATTGTGTTTTATATTATTAATAGTGGAATAGATGGTAACTTTCGGGAATGTAACAGTTTAAATTTTCCAGAACGTCATTGATTTAACATTCCGCCACCACAATCTAGAATGACGATATTGAAGTTAGCCATACACAACTAAACTGTTTCCTGTCATTTTTTAAATAGAATATAAATCGAATATAAATCGCAGTATCCTACTGAAATTGATCTATTAGTGTTTTGATGACATTGTTACCTATAATTGTATTTTATATTGTTGTGGAGTTGCTGGGAAAATTTGGGAATGATGATAATTTTGTGCTGTGTGAATGCGGTTCAATATCCCCCTACCGGAGCAAAATCTAACTAAAACGGAGACTTTCCCATTCCTGCGCCACGCTCATTCATTTACTATAAAAACTTACGTGATACAAAATGGCAGGTTATAAAGTGCTCAGTTCTTAAGTTATAATCATGGATAAAGTAGTTGCAAATCTTTCTAGTACCGATAAATTTATTACTTTAAGGTGTTCTGCTTGTACTTTACACATATTCGAGTCGAGAAAGACCAGTGTTAGGAAAAGAATAGTTGCATATTGTTGTCGCACGTGAAAGGTTCAAAGTGTTCAAATAATACAAGGATACTGTGCGAGTATTATGTGTTCTACATATTCTACGAATTCCAGCAGTCAAGTATTGGACCAGAGCGTCTACCCTACGATGCAGTCCAAGAAAGAGCAACAAAATCATAACATATCCTCTTTGGTCTCGTACAATCCGTGCAAGCAGTTCACAAACGTTTACAAGACCAACGAAAAGGATTCCCCGAAAGCGATGGCGGGAAATTTGAACTCTGACTACCCGAACAACGCCAGACGTTCGGAGAATATGGAATATTTCCATAAGGATAGAATCGAGGATGTAACTTCGCAGCTTCACGACGTTGTCATGAAATTGCAAAACCTGAACAGTCCAAAGGATGTATACAAATTAGAAGTGAACGAATCGAAACCGCAAATAAATACGATCGAAGATATGGATATGCACGGACAGCAGGACGAAAACATGCTGAAGTCTGCGGCGGCAGCAGCAACCGCATGCGGAGCGGATGTTGTCGATTTTCCCAGCACCATCCTTCATCCAAATTCCAATGACAACGCGTCGAGTTACGAGGCTTCGCAATTCTTAAAAGAATTCCTTAAAAAGCCCAAAAAAAATCGCTCCCCGAAAAAATCACCGAAGCATCGGAACCTTTGGCACAAAACGAATGATCAATTTTCAAATTATGATGCGGATATTGAAATTGGGGTGGAAGCGTACACTGACGTCCCTGACTTGTATTACCATCCTAATAGATGCACTTTGGATGAGTTTATAACAATTCACGAAGAACCCTTAACCCATCCCATTGAATGCCAGCATGTGAAAAGTGATCCAATCACGTTCACCATATCACCTCCCAAAAGAATGTCCATGTCGAAGATATGCATGAAACCAGTCAAAAAGTTTTCAACTGCACAAGTCTACTGTGACAATGACTATGTAATTTTCGAAAAGGAGGATTGTTATTCTGTATCTCCTCCTAGCCGGGGGAGCTTCATAAGAAAAAGATTGCCATCAGTTACTAGCGAGGATAGCTTTGTTGTGTTTGGTGATGATGATGGTGGTGATAGTGACTGTGATGATGAGAGTGACATTGCTGATGAGGATGATACTAGCAGTGATGAAGATGATTGCAGCACTTCAGAAGATGAATCCATCCTCAGCTCTACCAATAGTGAACCTGATGCCCTCATCGTAGATTCTGGACAAAGAAAGGTTTGTATATTATTTTCAATATTTCATTTTATTAACTGTCATAACATAAAATGTTTTTATTTTCTGGTTTGATAATTTAAATGATTTTAATTCAGTGATAATAAAAAAAAAGTTTAATCACTGAACTAAAAGTGTTCTATATAAATAGCATTAATGTTTCTTAAATTTTTGTTCCAAATTATAAAAATGAAAGTGATGCAAATCACTTTCATTATTACAAAAGCTTGTACATGATACAGCAATTTATTACAACAAAGCGCAATTGTGTTGTAAAACTAGAATTGTAAGTAAATAATAAGTATTATGAATATTTTCAATTTAAATTGTCAAACAGTAGAATGTTATATAATATTGTAAATGATCAATTGATAGAGGTCAATTGATTTTTATCTAACTGTTTCATTATTCTGTGAAATAAAAATAGATCAAAGTATGTTTTTCTTATCAATCACAATATCAATTATTTATCAAAGGAAGTCGAAATATTTCTTTAAAATTTAATGTAATAAAATTAAATATATTTGGCAATGGAGTGAGGTTACAGCTTCAGAAACGACTTCATAAATCTTGTAAATGATGTACATATATATTTTCGTCTTTTACGCAATATACATATAGATATGAATAACTGAATCATTTTCAAATGGCGAGCCAACAATGAAACATGAGAAGTATAAAAATATGTGTTGTTGATTTGGTTACTTATCACAAAGTTTTGCTTACTTAAAGCAACTCATGGTCAACCCAAAAATGTTTTCATGTATAATGTGACAGCGCGGCAATTTCGAATTGGCTTTTCAA
Source organism: Nicrophorus vespilloides (assembly GCF_001412225.1). Lineage (NCBI taxonomy): Eukaryota > Metazoa > Arthropoda > Insecta > Coleoptera > Silphidae > Nicrophorus > Nicrophorus vespilloides. The sequence goes on from NW_017099104.1 coordinate 51,353, forward strand.
ATAAACATGTTCTGTTTCTTTGATTAAATGAATTGTTTTGTTGTTTGCAGGTCCGTTTCGCTGATGAAAAGAATCTCGTCGAAGTGCACGTAATAATAGCGTGGGATTTCGCGTACAGAGCGTGCAGGAAAGGTCACTGGGAGGAATGCGTACGCGACAGAGAACGTTTCAGATTGCGAATCCTGAGGACAGGCAACAGTCTGCAAAATATTTTTGATCCTAAACACCGGGATCGCATTTACAAAGAGAGATTCTCAAACGACGTTGCGAGATTCGACTAAATCAAGAAGACTGTTCCCAGACGTTCGTCGACATCAAATGGGGAATAGAAAACGTGCATACTTTGCACATAATTCTAATTGAATTTCATATACTCTCATTAGTTTCGTACATATTCTTAATTGTTATTCTTAAAAACTGCCAGGATTTTTATTTAAATTTCGCTATCTTATATATTATGGAACCGCGAAGGCACTTTCCAAATTTATCGTGCGATTTTCGTTTTCTGCTTCCTCTTTGATACCGATACCGTCACATGAAACTAGACTTTTCGTGATATATTCTTCATGGATAATCAAGTTATTGTCTATACTTAACTGTGATAAAATTAAAATGTACATATGCGGAAATTTTTAAATTATGTGATTCAATACAAAAGCTACCATCGATATTGACGTCTGCAAACGTGTCTTAATTGTTACAATAGTTTACATTTGTCAATATTGATTTTAGTTTAGATTAGTTCGTTGTTTTCGCTGATGAACATTGTATTAGTTAATATGTATATATTATCTTTTTTTTAGAAATTACAAGACCGGGAATAATCAGGTTTTATTGTTCATTTATTTTTGTTTGGTAACGTGGTAGTCTACTAATCATAATCCCTATTTTCTTGCCGGAGATGTATCTCCCATTGGAATTAAGGTTGACTCGTATTTTTTTTAACAAACTTCCTTAACTTCATTATTTGTCAGTTTAAATTAGTAAATTTATTTCTTGGTCGTTTTCTTTTAATAAATCTAAATTGTATTTGATTCTTAAGAAATTATTAAATAAACCATATTATGTGAATTTTATTCAAATCTACATATTATTGTCACCAAAACCGCAGGATGTTATTTTGTTTCAAAGACTGTTTGACGATATAATAGTTTATTGCGGTATTTTGATTTTAAAATCTGAGATACTTGACCTTTTATAGCGACTTGGATAACGAACATTCTTGTATGGCATAATTGCATCAACATTTCGTTAATTAGGGTAATTTGCAAATTTTGAAGACTTCCACAAATATTTGTGTTTGAAATTGTCAACAAAACTGATATGAAACACTGATTGAAGTGAACACGAATATCCAAATTAGTTTTGTTGATTTTTGATTTATTACCCAATATATTTTTTTAAACAAAAACTTTTTTTCTTTTAAATCCATTCTAAACTATTTCCATATATTTTTTCTATTTATAAATGCATCCTCCAAACAAAAGTAGCTAAGTTTATTTTCGTTTGCCTTGGATTTGTATTATTGATGTTAATCCTGAATTAGATTCCTTTAGTCCTTGTATTTTAGTTCAACCATTCTCAATGTGCTGCTTCAAGTAATATGCATAAAGAACGTTTTCTGGTACATTTTCAGATGTCATGATGTGATATTTTGCTAACATATTGTAGATATTTTCTTATATTACAATTTTAAATTAAAAACGTTGCAGCAAGAGAAAATACTTATTTTTTCTCATCTTTTTAAGTGGTAAATAAATTCGGTATATTCATAACTTCAAAGATGCTCTACATCCAGACAATGCTCATAGACTGTATACAGTGGAATGTCACATAACGAGCAAAATAAATTGTAAGAAAAATAATTCGGAACGCATTTTCGTATATTACATTAGTTTATATAGGGAAAATTGTCTCACTATACGAGTAAAAATACGGAATTTGAAACGGATTATGCTCGTTAAGCGAGGTTCCACTGTGCCAGTGCTTTGAATATTTTACAGTTGGCAATGATCAAAATCATAACAATTGTAGTGATAGCAAGCAATAGCAAGTGGTAGAGTAATTTGTGAATGTGAATAATGAAAGCTTCTGACTGAATTGTTTTACAGTGATTAAAGTGAGTAATATCTTTCGAATTAACATTTAGAAATAATGATATTATTTTAGGATGATTTACTTTTGCGCTATTTCTGGTTGCACCAATAATTCTAATACTGGTGTAACGTTAAGAAATTTTCCTAGCATTACAAGTCCCGAGTTTAAGGAATGGATTAAAGCTACAAAAAACAAATCTCTAGAGAATCTCACCCCTGAGTACATCAAGAGGTCAAAGAGAGTGTGCAATATCCATTTTTCCAAGAGCTATCAACAGAAGTCTGCATTTCGAGTTCAAGAGATGCAAATACCTACAGAAAATTTGCCTTCAGATGGTCAAGATGTAGTAAGAAAGAGAAGTAATTGGAGACAAAAATCTTTTAATACTAATATTTATCTTATATATTCTTATTCTACAGAATTCCCTGACGAACAAAGTAAACCAGAAGAATTTTCCAATAAAATTGAAGGCACAAAACAGTTGGAGAACATTAACATTGAACAAAAGAAAGGTGATGTTCAAAAGGATGAAGTTGTTCACGGGCTGAAACAATTTTTAAATTTTAAAAATAATATCAAAACTGAAAATAATTATAAAACACAGAAGGTTGAAGTTCCACATCCGAAAACATATTTAGGCAAATTGTGCCCAAAGAAAGTAAAGTTAGAGGTAAATAGAATGGTTGTAAAAATACCTGAAAATGCATGGAAATCAAATGCTTGTGTTAATATAACGAATTTTGAAAACAAAACTAAGTCGATTAAAGCAGTTGATTCCCAAAAGAAACGTTTGAATGAAATGGAAAATGTTTCTGTTACATTTAAACCTGAAAATAGAAGAGAATTTAATGAGATAAAAATAATTAATGGGCAATATGACTTTGAATTAGGTCAAACGCAAGTTATTGATAATAACTCTGTCAAACCGAAATCGTATGTAAACGATGGATTAATACTTTTCAAAGTACCGAAGAAAAAGAAGGCGCCTGAAGTGAGCACAACAATGGTCGTGGATGAAACGATTGTCACAAATCAAAAAGATTTAAATTGTCGAGTAAATGAAACCAATTCTGACGAAGTAAATAAAATGAACGAGTATGTGATGAAGAAGATCCTAGTAAACAAAATGAACATGCAACATAATAAAAATGAATTAGACAAATTATATTGCAAACCGTTTGAACAAAGGCAAACGCTTAATCAAGTCCGTCTGATGAATATAGAAAAGGAAAAATTGAAACTTAAAAAACAGAGGCAGCTACAAAGACAAGTGTATTATCTGAAGAAGAGAGTAGACCAATATAAAGAACAGCTTAAAGAGTTTCAGCAATTTCAGAAGCTGGACGGTTTCGTGCAGCGCTTCTTTAAAACGCAATTGAACAATGCCGGTCACAAGAATAAAGGACAAACCTATACGTTGGAGGACAAGATGTTTGCATACAGCATTTACAGTCGCAGTCGGATTTGTTACAAGTATCTAGCGGGCATTTTCTGTCTGCCGTCTACGCCGACTATAGACAGATTTTATCGAGAGGTGCAAAACAATGCACAGTTAAATGCGATCAACGATTTGAAAAGAAACGACTATCTTTCACAAAATTGTAATACAGAAGTAGCAACTGTGCTACTCTGAACTTGTTAATTTTTTAAGTACATAAATCATAATTTATCAACGTTATGAGAAACGAAAGCAATTATATATGGATTTCTGTTGCATTTGAACGATTTCCATATTTGAAATGAGTTCAAGTTCTGCTAACATTGTTTTTGAAGGAGAATTCATAGGGATTCAACAACTAGTTGAACAAGATATTTACAAAAATAATGGAGATATCATCAGTGGTAAGACTAGATACATTTTTTAATTTTTTTTTATAATAAATCATTTATAGGTCCAGATGAATCAAACCATGGTACAAATGAAAGCTCGAATTCTCTCTGAAGTGAATTAATTTAATAATTCAACATTGAATTTGAGTTTTGAGTTGCATTTCATATGAAAAAAAATACATCTTGAGTACAGATAGAATTTTTCAATTTATTGTATGTAACTAAATTGTTTTTTTACTTACTTTTTATTTTGTGAAGTTTATTTTATTTTATTATCAATATATTTTATAACTTTCAAAATATTTCCTTTCTAATATATTTATTTGTTATTGAACCGTTGCTGTATGCCAATCCTACGTACTATTTACAAATGTTTTTGCAATTCTAAAATTTGGTTTGCAACGCTTCAGACTGTTTGTGGTTTCACTGTTGTCGAGTAGGCCAATAGCCAGAACATTAGTATGTGACTCCAGTCTATCTTGGTATCTACTACTAAATGTTGGTATTGTATCCTCGACCATATCTATATGAAGATCTTTGCCTATTTGTTTATTCTGGACGAACTACGGAACCCTAATGATATTTCTTAGACATTTTGATTGGAACCTTTGTATAATTTGTATGTTCGATTTACTGGCCGCACCCCACACATGGATACCATACATCCATACTGGTTTCAGTATTACTTTGTATATAAGTAATTTATTTTCCACTGATAATTCTGATAATTCCGAAAGGTAAAGCAGTGGTTCTAAAACACTTCCCTGCGGCACCCCTGATTTTATTGGATATAAATCGGTATATTCGTCTTCTATTTTTACCTGAAACATTCTATTATCGAGGTATGATTTTATTCTTTTCAAATAATGATATGGCAGGTTCTTCTTTATTTTTTATAGTAGTCCGGGATGCCAAACTTTGTCAAAATCTGTATCTTTTACTTTCCTTATCTTGGTAGATGGTATTTACTATTCTGTTTACTTGCTCTATTGTGCCGTGTTTGCAACGAAAGCCAAACTGATGGTCTGGTAACAGCTTATTTGACGCTATAATAGGTTGCAATCGGTTAGCAAGAAGTTTTTCGAAAATGTTTGATAATATCGGTAGAAGACTTATGGGTCTGTATGACTTGATGTCTTCGGCAGGTTTTCCAGGTTTAGCTATTATTATAATTTGTGCGACTTTCCACTGCGCTGGAAAGTAACCTGTACGTAGTATAGTATTAAATATTTGAGTGATCAAAACAATTCCCTTCAATAGGAGTTCTTTCAACAGTTTTCCCCTTATTAAGTCATAGCCTGGCGTCTTCTTTGTCTTTATTTGACTCTCAATATATGTTTCCACAGGCTCATCGAGATCATCTTTTGTTTTTAGTGGTCTGTTCAGTAATATCTTGTCCGTTACTAAAACTTTATATGATTTCCAGTCGGTATCTTTGTTATACAGTGATGGTGGTTTTGTAATTTTCGCCACTCTTGAGCATAATGATATAATTATTGGGGAGGTGGTCTGACGAGAGATCCAGGCATTGCTCGATTTTGGTATAGTTTTTAGATATCCCTTTCATAATACAGAAGTCAAGAACACCTGGAATTTTTCTTCTGTCTTTGGGTCAGTACGTGGGTTCACATTTGTAAAGATCACAAATTTCTGCTATAGACAACTTCGGCACCTTTTTCTACTAGGAAGACATATTTTAGAAATAACGGTCACCTTGGGAAAAAGAATGAATCTTGCGTATACCAAGTTGCTGGCACAAGATTTAAAAGAAGCTGTTTTTTTTTCTATTCAACTATTTAATTTATTAATGAATATTTATAGTTATATATTTTCTAAGTTTCACAATGTAACATTGAATTGTTTTAGAATTTTTTTGGAAATTTCTACATCAATTTGCAATAGATTTCGTGTCTTTGGATGCAAGTTAATGGATTATTGCCAACTATCCGTTGGTGAATTATGCACCAGAGAAAGCTTACATCTCATTTTCGTGACAATAGTCGAAAACGCCTCTTCCAGATATCAATTGTTCCAACCGCTGATTGCCTTGTCTTGTTCTGTGCATTAACAATTCAAAGCCCATGGTTCGTTTGACGAATTATGCAATGACGCTATCATTAAATTTCTAAATATTTAATCACTAATTCCCATTTTTAGTTTCATTAATCAATTTACCGTCCCTATTTACGGCGTTATGAAACAATGCATATGAATATTTATTATCTTTTTCATTAAATTTGAAGAATATGAAATAGTTTATATATATGTAGGAACTAAAAGAAATAACGTGACTAATTTTGATTTTAAAACATTCTTACATATTTTGGTCAAAAATATTCCGATACCGGGAATCGAACCCGAGCCTCCTGGGTGAAAGCCAGGTATCCTAGCCACTAGACCATATCGGATATATAATATAAAATAGTAGATATAAGTATAAAGAAGTATATACTCGGAAGAAACATGCGCCGTTTAAATGTACTTGGCAAGTAAGAAGTTGTAAATACAATAGAATACTACTTAACGATATAATAGTGACAGTATTGATAACATTAGTAATTGTGTTTTTTATTTCTATAAATGTATAAATTTGTATTAAGAAATAATCTAACATTGATTTTAACATTTTTGTTGACTTATGCGATTTATACCTCATACTCGAATGATATTTTGTAAACATGATTACATTTAATCAAAGTTTAACAGTTTAATTTGTTTTTCCACCGAACAAAATTAACCTTGCCAATCGTTTAGTAATCATTTCATTAAATGTTTGCTGGTGAAATATTTAGTCGTAATACTTCTAGAAAAACACATCTCGAGTAAGCGAAATCAGCTGAGACTTAATGTTACCTAGCTGTATTGAAAAGAAAGTTACAAATATACAGATATAAATCAATTTCAAAGGTCAGTGAACAATCCTATATAAGATTTAATTTAAAGAAAATATGAACTAGAATTTGAACTTTTCAAATACTACCAAATTTATAGCTATTCCTCGCAGATTCACTATAGAAAAAAAAATTACACAAAATTATTGTGATCGTTTTTTCCTTTTGCACAGTTAAGGCTCTCGATTAGTACGGTTAATCGGTTCCACCAATATTACTCGCACTATACGAAGTACTGATTTATTACTACTATATTTACATGATTCTGTGGCTTATGCAGACTTTAATGACATCAAGTTTATGCAATTCGTGTTGAAAAAAATCATTGTTTTTTTGTGTGTGTGTAATCGCTGTGGGTGGTTCCATCAAACTCGACCCAATTACCCATTACCACGACGAACCGTAATGAATAGTTCGCTCATTTTCAACAAAAGCCGCCCGTTCGTTTGTCCTTTGTTCTCCGAAAAATAATAGCTTTCTATTTTTATTTTGTTTACCTATCTCAGTTTTCGTTACGTACAATTCATCATCTAAGCAATCATCATCAAAACAATATTGAAACTAATTTTGTCCAATTGTCCAATGTCGCAAAGCGTAAAATCTACATATGCGACTTTATTGATATTAGTATTTAGCGATTCAAAGAATAGAGTGAAGAGAAAAAAGAAACCTATACGAATGCTACAAAGTATTTGAAATATTCAACAGGATACGAAAATAAATGCAAATCCTGTTATCGAAGATTATATAAATAAAAATTATATAAAAATATTCTCCAATGAATATTTATAATATTTTGTTTCTAATTTTCCTTGAATACATTTCATTGTTCGAAATGCAGATTTCAAAGAACTCTGTTAATTTTATTCAAATAGTTGCATCTTCTAATCGTAGTCTTTGATCGCAACTTCTAATTTTGCAAAAACAACAATAGATAAAATCATTTTAATGCGATTCATGCATTTTAAACGAGTGCAATGAATATTAATTCAGGTGTTAATATGCCATTATAAAAATAGATAGATCATATTATTTGTAGGAAAAATGAAAACTGACCTCAAAAGAAAATTAATGGCGCCATAACAAAAAGGTAATGCTTCTTTTATGACAATTTGTATAGTAAATCATTATATCATTATTATAGTAGTTATTAATTATTGATAATTGTATTATATAATAATACCTTGCTTAGCGCTCCCTCGATTAACGCTGATTTGCTAGAACGCGGTTTGTTGGAAATCTTCAAAAAGATCAAAATTTACCCGGATTCAAATTATCGCAGCATTTCATAGATTCCAGAATCTATGCTTGTTTGAGATGTAGATGAGTAGGATATTAAAAACTTAAACAACGACTATCAAGAACTAAAGGAACAAGGAATTGAAATACGCGATTCTGAAGACGATTAACCAAAAGAACTTGCTATAGATTTTCTTAGAAAATATTTAGAAACGATAATCCAAATTGTTGATCAAATCGTAGCAAATGATACAAAATTTTGACAGGACTGCAAAAGTAAGAAGAGGAGTTTTGGGTGCGATCACCTGCTACAAATGATTCCATGCGATTTTATCACAAAAATAAACTTAATATTTCTGTGTGTAAATGTTAGTATTATGTAAAACATATATTATAATGCAAATTTCTATAAAAACAATTTAAAATTAAAGTAAAATTTGATTATTTTTGGTCGCGTGTCTCCGTTTCCCTATTTGCGAGAACTTACAGTAATGTAAAGCATATATTCATCAAATAAATATGTTATTGTCAATACGCTCACCCTGTATAGAGGAAAAACTAAATGATGATTGTTAGTTAAATATAAATATATAAATGGAAATTTAATTGGCGGCACGAATCGTCGATTTCGAACGGTAGGAAACGCATTTAGCGGCGATCCTCCTCCGCCATCATCAGTTTCGTATAATATAATATGCAATTACCTTTTATAGGATTTCCTTTGTGGCTCTGCGGCTGCAAATGGAACAGCAAAAATTATAATTAATATCGTGCCATATCCGACAAACTAATTGCGAATACATGCGGCTAGATTCCATCACCTGCACGTTTCGTCATCCGCCGAAATTACATGCGAAATTTTGCATTCAATTAATAATGAAACCGACAATATACGCGGTGTTCTATTATTATATTATTATGCGTTTGTTTCAGTTGGCAAAATTGCCTGTCCGCAGTTACCGCAACGATTGTCACAATATTTTTATTGTTGTTCTAGGTTATGGTTTTATCGTGCTGCACTGCATAGTGGAGAGTGCAATTAACTAAAATTGCAGAAACAACATCAAATGGAAACTATAATAATTTGATCTATTTTAACAAAGCTACGTGAATTAAAGTATAAAAAATATTTTTCTGCATTTCTTCAGCAACATAAGTTAATTTCATGTAACCTTGTATGTATGATTCTACAAATAAAATTTTAAATTTCATTGTTTCTTTATCATTTATTAACATTCGTTTATTAAAACAACTTATCTAACATAACCTGACTTATCCTAACCTAAATGTTGTCGTGGACGACCAATTAATACGTATTGTTGTTAGGATCACCACTTTCCTTTTAATTATTACAAATCATATTTCACGGATACTTGTACGTGATTAATTAGAATAACTTGTGTAGTTTCGTCAATTTTATCAAAATTTATCATCTTTCTTTCGCCCTTAATTATTTGGCTAGGATCATAAAACTTAGTTAAAAAATTCATTAGTCTTAGTTAGAGAGTCCAACGAAGAAGATAGTCCTAGTTGGAGTGTTGAAGTGAAGTGAAGGGAACCCTTGCTTCGTAATTATTAACTTAAGAAGAGAAATAATCCATCCATTCAAGTTAATAATCCATGAGATCAACTATTCTATAGTTGACTTCTCAATAAAACTCTGATGTGTATAATAAAACTAATTAAGAATATTGCATTTAATATTCATAAACCTCTCTGAGACTTCAGAACAACATAAATACTTTGATTCTATGGTGTCCAGAGATTTATTTTTTTAATATTTTTCCGTTTATTGAAGACAAACTAAACTAAACGTAAATTTACCATATGTAGATATATATATTTATATATTGGAGCTCGATAGACTAGAACCAGAGTATTTATAACCGTGCATTTGGTAAGGCCAAGGTTACGTAATGATTCTAAGGAGGGGTGTTACGCGTTAAGCCGTGAAATTAATATTTATTTATTTATGGAACGTTCGTTAAAAACCAGAAGCCGAACCGCAATTTGCTTTAGAACTAACAAAAAAAAAACGAACAACAAACCTTGTAAAACTTTTGTGATTCATCGAGTTCTTGTGAAAAGTAGGTCTCTCGAATCAAATATAAATGATTGTCAACAAACAATTGAAAAAAAAACAACAATAAAATTTAACCATTTGTTTTTTTGTTGTTGCATAGAAATAGATAAATATTTAATTGTTAAAATGATGTTATAATATTGCGATTCGTTAATTGCCGCATTGAGTCTGGTTCATATATTTAATTGCGGCTGTTAAATATTGACGGAGGTTGCGTATTAATATTTATAGCGGAAGTCAATTATAGATATAATTAAGATAGACATCTCGGAGCGAGATGAAGGCTTTAAGTATAATTAGTATATAGATTCGTTATGTAAATGAATTACAAAATGACAAACTTATTATTTTTAACATCTTGCGTATATTTCCAACATGAGCATGACTCAAAGCTGCACATATATATAGAGAGAAAATCAGTTAAGAAAAAAAAAGAGATATAAATGGGATAGTGTAGACTGGGCGTCGTTTCGGTGCATTTAATTGAATTACATAATTCGTTTCACGTATCTCGCGTTTAGGTGAAACATATTTAATTCGGTTCATTAGCATATATCCGTGTAGCCACGAATTCGAATGAATTCGACGACGAAAAAAAATATAAAATAAAAATAGAACAGAACAGAACAGAGACACAACAGCTTCGGCCTTTTGGAACATTTTATTTTAAAGGTTAAAGTGACTAACGAGTGTTACGTCAATGCTGTTGTATGTTGTTCATTGAGAATCCGAGCGCACCAATTTCACTTGAATATTACATTATTTATAATGCAATTATGAAGTAACTCGCTCATCTTCTATTCATGACTCTCCATACAATATTCTGACTGATGCACGACGATTAATAATTTTGAAATAAACGTTATGGAATAGTAAATTATTCCGTGGACTACGAATGTTGCTAAATTATGTTGTAATCTATGGAGCTAAGAATATTGTAAAGGACAAATGTGCTTTACAAATCTTGCCAAAATCTGTAGTTCTATATGCAGCTGCAAATGTTGCAAAAGTCTGCCATGGTCTCTGGTATTAAAAGTGTTTTAAATGACTGTGATCTATGAATGTGGCTAAATACTACCGTGGTCTAGAAATGTTGCTAAATTCTGTTAAGGTCTATGGTGTAAAAATGTTATAAAAAACTACCGTGGTCTACAAATATTGTCAAAGTCAGTACATTCTACAAATGTTCTAGAAATCTGCCTCGGTCTATGGTACTACGAATGTTTCAAAATACTACCGTGGTCTACAAATATTTCTAAAGTCTGCCGTTGTTTTTGCTGGTACAAATGTTAAAAAATTATATAGACCACTATTATTAAAAACGTTGCAAGCGATTGCGATCTATAAATGTTTACAGTAAACTAAGAATGTTGATAAAGTCTGCCGTTATCTATGGCACTAATAATGTTGCAAAAGACTGCAATATTCTAGAAATTATACTATATTCATTTGATCATAGGCCACGATCTAATGTTGAAAAAGTCTACAGTGTTCTACAAATGTTGTAAAATCTGCCGTAGTCTATAGTGCCAAAAATGTTGCCAAAAAACTATCATAGTCTACAAATTTTGCAACAGACTACAGTAATCTAGGAATGTTCCTAAAGTATACCGTGGTCTATGGCGCTAAGAATGTTTCAAAAGTCTACGGTGAACCACAAATGTAGCTAAAGTCTGTCGTAGACTATTGTACCAAGAATGTTGCAAACGTCTACCATAGTTTAGAAATGTTGCTATATTCAGCCGTGGTATATGGTTCTAAGAATGTTTTAACCGATTACAGTAATCTAGGAATGTAGCTAATGTCTGACGTAGTCTATGATGTTAAGAATGTTGCAAAAGACTTAATCTAGAATTGGTGCTCTATTCTTCCGTCGTCTATGGTGTAAAACTGTTGCAACAGTTTACAGTAAAGTAGGCTAAAGTCTGACGTAGTTTATGGTGCTATGAATGTTGCAAAAAGTCTCCGGTGATCTATAAATGTTGCTACAGCCTGCTGTTGGCTATGATGTTAAGAATTTTGCAAAAAAACTATCATAGTCTACAAATATTGCTATATTCTGCCGTGGTCTATGGTTTTACTGTTTTAACCGATTACAGTAATCTAGAAATGTAGCTAATGTCTGACGTAGTCTATGATGTTAAGAATGTTGCAAAAGAATTAATCTAGAGTTGGTGCTCTATTCTGCCGTCATTTATGGTGCAAAACTGTTGCAACAGTTTACAGTAAAGTAGGAATGTTGCTAAAGTCTGACGTAGTTTATGGTGCTACGAATGTTGCAAAAAGTCTCCGGTGATCTATAAATGTTGCTACAGCCTGCTGTTGGCTATGATGTTAAGAATTTTGCAAAAGTCTATGGTGGTTTACAAATGTTGATAAGGTCTGTCGTGGACTATCATAACAGTCGTTAACTGGTGGTCCGCGAGATAATTTTAGTGGTTCGCACAGTAATTTGAATATATTTCCAATTTTTGTTTTTGTTATATTCTGATTCAACTTTTTATTCGACTTCATATTTAGAAACTTATTTTCAAAGCAAAAAATTCATGGTAGTGGTAAGCGGGAATCAATATTTTGAGTTTGGTGGTCCGTGAGGTCAAACAGGTTGGGGGTTGGGGACCACTGGTTGATGTTTCTAAAAATGTTGCAAAAGTCTATGGTGGTTTGCGAATGTTGCTAAAATTGGTCTATGATGTTAAGAATGTTGCAACAGACTACAGTAATCTAAAATTTTTGCTAAAGTCTGCCTTAATCAACGGTACTAAGGATGTTGCAAATGTCTATAGTGCTAAGAATGTTGACCTAGGATTATGGTGCTAAGATTGTTGTAAAAAAAAACTACCATAGTCTAATAATGTTTTTAAAATTTGCAGTAGTCTACGAATAATGCTAAAATTTGCCGTTGCATTTTGTACTAAAACTAATCTTAATAACTATAAAAATTAACTTATCCAGTACAATATCCTAACCAAATTTGTAACTTAAAAACAAAACTTTCTATCTTAAGCTATAATCACAATTGTTAAACAAATATATAAAATGCACATTTCTTTAAGAAATTATATAACTCTCGGCATCGGCAAACTTCTTATGTTTGTGTACTATTATTAAATATGTTTTTTCGTTCTACATCTGCTTATTACTATATTTTATTAAAGGTACTTTTTTTTGTTTATATCCATTTGCCTTTCAAACATTTCCAGATTAAATTAAAAAAAGAGAACAATGAGCAAACACTGTTGATTTTCACGGCTAATAAACACATTGCGGTGAGTAAAATTCCGCAGTTTTTTTTTACACGATTAAGTGGTCAATTGAAATAAACATACAGAAAAAATGGAATTCATCATAACAATTTTGTTCCAAGAAAATGCCGCGTGTTATTCGAAAAAAAAAAAACGTTGGTCCAAAATTAATAAGACATATTTAGTCAAAATTGTACCGTTTCGTATGCAATAACATCCTCGATAATATGAATTTCGCCTAAAGGAAGCAATAAATTATATGAATTTTGCTATTTCTTCTTTACTTTTTTTTTCTGTGCTCAATCGCCAATTTATCGATATAACGGTATTTGTTTTCAAAATATTATCGTGCGGCTTTGATTTGATCGTCAGGTGCTAAAGTTGAAAATACCGTTTTTATGTGTTTTTTTTATGGATTTGTTATAGAAGAAAGATTTTAAAATTTTAATACCTAATAAGAAATAGTATTTTGTGAATTAATAAATATTGAAATTATTTTAAAATTTTCTGTGAATCTGTGTTTTTACAATCGTTTGCTTCTTTGTACAATTTTTTTAGTTGGCTGTCGTCTTGTATTAATATTAGGTCGTTAAGTATGAAACGTCCGATTTTGAACTGAAAGTTTGGTTTATTATATCTCGAACAAGAAGAAGTATAATTTACTAAAGTACTAGTGCGTAAGGTATTTGAGGACAGATATATGTTCGCCAAAACATTAACAAATATTATAAAAGACACTATATTTCTTTGTAAAATCATTCAATAAAACCACCGTCAGCATTAACAACTGCCTCTATCTATGATGTAAATAGTCGACAAGCTTGAATTACATGATTTTGATTTAAAATAGACAGTACTCTGACTATAGCAGCTTTTAAGGGATCTTAAGTTTTATGTGGGTATTCATTGACTTCTCACCGACGCGCTGCACATCTAGAATCCAAGGGATTGAGAGTTAAGAGTTCTTTTGCAAGTGACCATATTGATTTTCTGGAATCATAACCTATGGTTTGTTGCAATGATTCTCAAAGTGAGGGTCGCGAAAAGTATTTGGGGTGTAGCAGAAAAATTGATGATAGATCAATCCGGGATGTTTTTCTACACATGCCCATTCTTTGGGAGGGAATTGTTCTCGTTCTATTAAAGCGTTTAAAATATTTTTTTACGCTTGAGCACTTCTGATATGTTGCCATCTTTGTTCTCCAACTTCTTAAAGACTTTATAAACGAATGATGTAGAGTCTTCAGAAACCACGATATTTCCATGATCAGTTTTTAAAGCAACAATTACAGCATGTGTTTTCATTTCATTAGTCATTCTGAAAAATATAATGTATTAGAATATAGTACTACCAAGAAAAAGTATGCCATTAAATACCTAACATACTCTGTATGTGCCTAAATATGTTTGGAAATGCTGTAGCTCTGTTATTTTCAGATTGAAATATAAAATAACTATTAAACTAAACCAGAATATAAATCTAGATACGTGGAACCATTATAACCCAATAATTAATTAACTAATTAGAAAATGCATTCTAAAAAAATATTATTTAATTTTATAAGCGAAAAGAATATTTACCATTTGTTTGCATTTTATTATATCATTTCGCGAAGTTGCTTCCTCAGTAACTTCCCTGTAGAACTTTTGGGTAGTTTGTCGATGAACCTTACACCGCCGTGCAGATGTTTTTGAACGGAGATACGTTCTGAACATAATAAAATAAAGAATCAATCAAAAATATACATTTGTACAATATGTTTTTTTGCATACATTTTGATACATGATTTTATATTAAAAAAGTTTCGATTTCGATTTACACGTTATTATATCAATATACCGTATAAATCTGGGGATAGGTGTATTTCAGAATTGATATATAGAGAGGTATATAGTATCTTACCTGCAACATAATCTATAACATTTTGTTCGGATAGCTTAGAGTTTTTCACTTTGACAACGAATGCCATTGGTAGTTCGCCAGCTCTTTGATCTGGTACCCCAACAACTCCGGCATCTACTATCACGTTGTGAGACCTAAGAACATCCTCCAATTCTACAGGAGAAACCTTCACAGTTTTCTTTAGTTTGAAGTTAATCTTACGCGAACTAACTCATACCTGAAAGCTTTTGTATTTGATCAAATCTTTCAATCTGTCAATAATGAAGAAGTAACCTTCTTCATCAAAATAACCGATGTCGCCGGTATGCAAGAAACCTCGTTCGTCTATAGTGGCTCGAGTTGCTTCGGCATTTCCTAAATACTCTTTCATAACCAGATCGCCCTTTACGCAAATTTCGCCTGGCTCATTTGCGCCTAAGGTATTTTTCGTTTGAGAATCAATCACTGCGATTTCTACATCAGACAGTGGCGTACCGATGCTTCCTGGTTTGCATTTTTTCCCTAGAACGCAGGCAATTGCAATGCCGCTAACCTCTGTCATTCCATACACTTGTCGCACCGCACAGTTGAATCTAAATATAAGAATATTTATAAAAATTATATCCAATGCATAACAATAACGTACTTTTTCTCCAAAATAGTTTGAATTTCATAACCAAGAGCAGCACCAGCGCAAATGATGTCTTTAACAGACTTTAAATTATATTTATCAACAATGGGATGTTTGGCAAGGAAGTCGCCAATCGATGGAACAATTAACAAAAAAGACAACTTATATTCTTCTATAATCTCACAAAACGGAACAGGTTCAAATTTCGGAAGAAGAACAATCTTAGCACGATAATTAAAAATTGTTATTGTTTGCAATAACCCTAAAAAGTGATAGAAGGGCATCAATCCTATAACAACGGTATCAGACGAATACGAAATAAATGGATACCTAAAACGAAATACATCAGTAATAACAGATTTTATATATTTGTAAACAAATACTTCAAATGGTTCATTGTAAATTTCAAGTTTCCTTGTGTTATAACCACTGCTTTTGGTTGTCCCGTTGTACCAGAAGAATTCAGAATTGCTGCCGTCTTTCTATCGCAATCCGAAAACTTTTCAATTGATTCCAAAATTGCATCACCATTTATAATATCCAAATAGTTATCATCGAAATTTATTATATCCTTGAGGTAATCCGTATAGCTCTGCAGTTCTATTATTTTCCTGATATTGTTGTTCGAAGTGAAAATAACTTTAGGTTTGCTATTTCTATAAGCAAACTTCAATTCAGCTAAAATAAAGAAAACAATAACATTAATTATAGGAAATTAATTAAATATATCTTCTTTACATATAAGATAACTAGAACTCGTCGGATGAACGATGGCGCTTAGATAGAAGCACGCAAAGATTGGTACAAAATACTCTAAGCGGTTATCGCTCACAATTCCCACGACGTCTCCTTCCTTGATACCCATATCTTTCAACTTACGAGCAGTTTTCAAACTCGCGACGAACAATTCTCTGTAGGAAATTCTTTCGTTGTTAACTTTATTGATCTGAAAACAAAATCTATAATTGTATACCAAGTTTGCTAGTCGCCTATATTTACCATTGCTATCGTTTTAGCGTCAATTGCTTTCAAGTTTTGGTAGAAAATTTCTCCCAGATTCTGAGAAACAAACGACTCCATCTTAATGGGAGACAAGTATAAATAGTTTTGAAATAAAGTTAGCATAGAACAATGTTTTTATAGATGTTGATTTGCATACTATTTTATTAAAATCAGACCAATTATATAGCCATTACATACAGAGAATTGTAATTAGAAATGAAACAACTACAAACATGCATTAGTTGTTGATAATAAATAAGTAACAATTCTTGTTAATGTAATTGTATGAAGAGAAATTCAACAATTAGCTATAATGAAAATATTTTATTCAAAACTGATTCTTCAATGCTTCTTAGTTGCTTTTGAACAGCGGTCGTCAAACGGTAATTTGCGAGGAGGATTTTGTCAGCAGAGTAATTTCTATATACAGCTAAACACCGATTATCCGGTTCTCGTCCTTGCTTGTACGAGGGTAGTCCCAGAAGTACCCGATCTAACAAAGAAAACACAAAAAAATGGAAAAAATATCTTTATATCTCGAAACACTTTTCCCAGCGATTTTCAATAGCTTCGATACCCTCTTTGTAGTGAGAAACTTCGAGCTCTACAAAATAGCCAGTAACCGCAGACTCCTCTTCATTGTTGACAAAAAAATTCATCACCTCGCTATTTATTTAAGTTTGGAAAGAGAATATAATCCGAGGGGACTAAATCTGGTGAATAGTGTGCGTTAGGAAGCAAATTGAACTTTTAACTCATTGATTATGGCCATCGCAATAACAGATGTGTGAACTGGTGCATTGTCTTGATTGTGACCAAACGCAGCACCCATCTTGCACAAGTTTCTCATCTCCAAATTTAATATGCGACATACAGCACTTTTTAAATGCCTACCATATCTGATAACTTGCGCACTTTCAGTAGACGGTCATCCAAAACTATTTTATGGATTTTCTTCGCCATTTCTAGCGTGGTCACCTCATTTGGTCGACCACTGCGATGTTCGACTTAGCAGATCGTACGACCTAGTTTAAACTCTGTTACCCATTTTTTTTTGTTGTAAACCAAGGAGCAGACTCCTCTAGAGTAGAATCTAGATCGGCTTTGAAATTGGTTGGACTGAGACCTTTTACATGAAAGTATTATATCACATATGACCAATTTTGTCCATATTTACAAATTCACTGACAGCGTTCACTATTGATGGCTGTCATAAATACTAAACAATGTAGCGTTTTCAAACTTTAGCTTTATAAGCTTGATACTTTTGATAAAAATAGTTTTTTTTTTCAAACAAAAACCGCCATTTACAAGTGAGGTCGGGTACTTCTGGGACTCTATGTCCTCGTTTAACAGATTGGCATGGATTTCTGTTGTCGATAAACTTTTTAAAATAAATAAAAATTTTGCTATGTGTTAATAACAGATGATATATTAAAAAAAACGGAGAAATTTTTATTTTATTACTCTACACTATACGAGGGCACTTGTTTCGAAATTTTATTAAAACTTACTAAAACTTATTAACTAAATTACCTTTAATTCCTTAAAAATAAAAATTCAACATTTAAATCAACGTTAGTCAATTCATCATGTAGTTTGCATAGTAATCGATAATGTAATGATAGATAAATTATTCATGAATACCAAACAAGTATAGAATCGTCGCTATGCCATTGGTTATTACGTTTTTTTTTTGTTATTATGTCCTATAGTATTATTATTATTACATTATATTCCTGTGAAAATTAAGTAAATCTTATGGCGGTTGAAATTTGTTTTTTCCCAATGGAAGTTTTACCATTATTTTCTTCTTGTTTTAATATGTTAGTTGGCTGTCGTCTTGTTAAAACATAATTAAAAAATTACTAATCCAATTTCAAGTTTATATTCATCTGATTACATAAGCTTAAGCTAAAACTAATATTATTTGAAAGGCGTAAAAGACACGTCTTATTGATTGAAAGCTGTGTTTTTTTTAATGTAGATTGTATGTCATTGTTGAATATAGGTTAAGTCAGGTTAGATTACGGTAGGTTAAGTTAGATCAATTTAAATTTGATGAACATATCTTATTTGATTATAATTTTGCGCCAGAAATAACTCCCATATTACGAAAAATCACTGTCGCTGATATCACTTGGATGATATAATTATTAAAACTTAAAGTAAAAATAGTTTTCTTTATATCTACATTTGGGAAATAAAAAGTTTTTGGTGATAATTCATACCATTGTTTTTTCTTCAATTGTTGTCGGAGTTATGCGACTGTAGTATATTTTCATAAATTACAAAAATGTTTTAAATTTCTTTTCCTACATAGATATTCCACAATTGTGTAAGAGATTTGGTAACAGCAAAGAGTAATTCTTAGATAAAACTTTACATAATAATAATGCAACTAAAAGAGTAAAATCCGCTTTCTTTTGCGCTCATTAAATGTATATTATTTTAATTACGTGTTGCGTTTGGATGTGTCTCGTTACGTTTTATAGGTCATTTGCAAAATTTTAATAGCATTGTCACCTAATTCGTATGTGTTTAATAACTTCCAACATTGTAGCATCAGCATAATCCGCATCGGAGCTTTTGGTTGCACGGACAACGAACAATGGGTTAACTAGACGAAACTTACAGTAAATGTTGTGTGTGTCGGGTAGTCATTCTATTATTAGGAACTTTGTTTAATGCACGAAAATACATGCATAAATCGGTGACAAAAGGCGTGCAGCATATTATATTATCTCTATTCATAAATATTAGGCGTAAAATTAAATGCAAATTTATCGATTGCATCTGTAATGAACGTTTATTTATTACATGTGAAGCATTCTATCTCAATTAAATTCGACTTTCTAAAAATAGATGGAATTATCGGCTTTAGTAATTTTTTTTTCAATTTATAATTATTGCTTTCGCAATCAGCAAGTATTGAAACAAAATTCACAATTTTTGTTTATTGTAAATGTTAGTATTTAATGTTATCTATTAACAAAGAATTGAAGAATCTTATACAATTATTCATTCAGCATAATTCACTGTAACATCTAAACTTTTTATTGAAGAGGAAAGAAAACCTTGCATAGGAAGCACCTATGGTGAAAAGCAAGAGACATCTAAAAAAAAAGGGCATTCTGAATTTGAAGCCCCAACTAACCCTTATTTCGTGGGGCAAAGGGTATTCGCCAGTATCTACCAAAAACTCTCACCTTCTTCATCCGCATCAAGGTCCGGTAATTTGATAAATTTCCGCAATGCAGATTATTTTTGCTAGCAAGGACTTCACTTCAACGTGTTATTTTTTCCATCCGCCGCTGGTAATCTTCCTTAATAAATAGCACTACTGATAAGTATCTTGCTACTATGTCCCACATTTATTGGCTTTTCCGCGACATCCAAAGAACGTGTGTTCTGTGCTGTCAACTACTTCGCAGTACCATTACCGCTATTCATCCTCGCAATGAAGTGAAGATACTTGCCGAAGCACACATGAACGGAAAGCACTTGACCTAGATGGAAACTTGTTACACCGTGCTTTCTTGAAATCCAGGGTTTTATTTCTAAGATTAGAGGTTGGGTCCATGCTCCCTTCTCTGAGATATCCCATTTTTCCTGCCACTTCTCCAGCAGACTAATACTACCAGTTTTCTTGTTCACTCCTCTCTACCTCTCACATCTCTCTCTAAAGATTGGTAGCATGCCAGCAGATCATATGCTGGACTTTAAAGGGCTTTTATATAGATCTGCACCTTCTGCTACTCTGTGCAATCAGACTACTTAGAGCTGTAGTGCCCTGTGCTGCTCTGATGGCCACTGCCCTAATGTGCTAGTCTGCTATTGACAGATACACCAAGATAATTGATGGCTTTCTTTGGCTTGAAACTATGAAATTTCCTGTCAGTTTTTATTTATTCGGGCTCAAGATTCAAACCTCTCTTTTCCATTCATCCACAGTTTAGAAAGTAGCCGTATGTTAGGTTTTACAGGTTTTTATTTCCATTACTTTCTCGCCCTAATCGCTCGCGATCCTAATGGACCGCTTGTTGAGGTAGCTTTTTATTACTTTTTGTCAGGTTGGTGCCAATTCTTATTTCAGCAAGGCGCAAAGTTTTGTCGTGGCCGACCATTTTATTATCGTCTATTGTATAACTAATATGTATATTTGTTAGGGCCATGACTTTCCTCTTAATTATTAAAAATCATATTTAACGTATCCATCAAATATACAAACGGATACTTGTACGTGATTATTTAGAATAACTTGTGGAATATACTTTACATCGTATAGTTGCGTCTATTGTATCACTACTTAATAGCCTTCTTCTGCCCCTAAATATTTGGGTAGGATCATAAAACTTAGATAAAGAAACGCTTGTATATTCCACAATCAGGGGACCGAATAGAGAGCAAGTCTTAGTTAGGGGACCGAACTGAGAGGAAGTCTTAGTAAGAGGGTCCAACGAAGAACATGGTCTTACTTGGGAGAGTCCTAGAAAGAACCTACTCCTAGTAACAGTTCTAGTTTGGCCCTACTCTTGACCAGTAACCTATGCTGGTAGCAACTGGAAGCTAGATTAAGAATCACCAGCATATAAGTGTTAAATAAATACTATTATTACACTGACTTTAATCTAGACTTCCATAAAATCCACTAGGACTCCACATCGACAATACTACAAAGTATTTCACAGTGTCCAGAGATATTCTATCCCGGGACACGACAGTTTTTTCTTGCATCAATTGTGGACCTGCCCTGTCTGAAGCCGTTTGGTTAACAGTTGTTCATACAGTTTTCCATGATTCCAAATATCCATGAGGATTCACGTGATTACCAACTACTTATGTAGTTTAATTTTAATAATTGCTTATAACATTTGCGAAATACACGCAATTGAATTGTTTGCTAAATACTTTTATTACGCAATTGTTGCAACAAAGCTAAAATCATTTTTAATTAGTTCCACGTCGTTCCTCAATTGTCTATTATTGTTTTTTTCTTTTTCTTCCGGTTAATAACATAGAATTTGATTAGAAGGCTATTCATCATGATCATGACTTCATTCCCTCCGCCCAATTAACAACGAAACCTATACATTTAATATCTTATAATATTATTCTTGCTATATTTTTTGTTATTTTTTTTTCTATAGAAAACGAGAAAAGAGCGTTGCGTTAGCTATTGAGAAATTGTACGAATTCCTCGGATGTTTCTACACGGCAACACAATAATTGTATTCTCAAAGCGCGTTGCTGTTGTTACTTATCAAGTGTTTCACAAAATTGGCTTTCGTTTGGAGACAAAGGACAACTTTTTCTTCCTCTTTCCGAAATATCCTTCTATTTGTCTCTCAGATTATTCTAATGTCTGCATTGTGTCACGAGCGTAACGTTACGAGCAATTACAATGTCATTTGCCTTTGTTGCCGTTCGTTTTTTTTCTTTCTTAATGTGAAAGCAATTAATTAAACGGTGAATCTTCTCTGGTTTCATCTCGATTGCGATCGTCATACGTGATTTGCATTTCGTGTCCCTCCAATTCGCTCAGACTCAGAATAAAAGTTTACGTTCGTCCCAAAATGTAGTAAACAGTAATGTCCGTTTATGGCTTTTGTAACCTTATGGGAGCACTTTCTTTTCGTTTGCAGTTCATGCATACAAAATAATGGCATACAGAAATTCCTATATAAACAATATATTTCGATATCTTTTCTCGATACATTTCATTTGCGCTTTCCATTTTCTTCGATTTTTCGCAAAAAAATATCATTATTTATTCTTTTGCGACTTCATATTTCTACAAACAATATTTTATGTTATCTTTATTTAAATTATACATTAAAATTTGACGAAAAATTTCACTTCTTTCTTATCTTCAGATTTGCACCAACTTGTAATTAAAACAAATTATATTTGAAGCAAAATCAAACACAAACTATACATTCATCAAATAAAAACTGAATTTTAAGTAAGGAATTAATGAAAAATATATAATTATAAATCTGTATATTTAACGGATAGTTTTAAGCGTATGATCTTAGAACTTCTTTAACAATCATTTATGAAATTGTTTTCCAAAGAAGTCCAAAACACAATATGTGTGCAAAATTAAAAAATTATAATTTAAATATAGATTTAAGTGAGACAAAAAAAGGTTATAAAATACTGTTCTTGTGATAACCTAACCTTTGATTTATTCAGAGAATCTGTAGAATAACACTCTACAAATCTAACCAAACTTTTTTTTAGCTTATTGCTCTTTGACAGTTATAAACGTGATTTGATCAATTACAATATATTGATATTAGAATTAGTTCTGATAATTACATTTTTACACAACCTAAAATGTTATATATTAAATGTAACCTAAATAACATGTCTTGATAATGATGTAAATCATTTATAAATATACATTTAATTGGTATGATTTATCACTATATCATACATGTTCCAACATATTACATGAATTATACATATTCGGTTTTTTCAAGAAATTTCACCCGTTTTCTTACTTATTTTATTATATACGTGGGTTCCAACAAAAGTTGGCTGACAAAAAAAATAAAAACAATTTTATTTTAATATATTTAATTTTCATCCTTTTGTAATTTCTCTACATAATTTCCATTTATTTCAATACATTTCTTAAGTTAGTAGAGCCATCTTTCAAAACATTCTTTAAAATCGGCTTTTTGGAGCTTTTCAAGTATTAATTAATGATCTCTTCATTGGAACTGTTTCTGTGTAGTACTCAGCAGTTAACCTCTGACTAGTTTCGAGTGAGATAGCAGCTACCACTTTTACTATGGTAGAGTAAATCGACATCATCACTTTTGTTGCTAATTTTTGTTGTCCTGCTTTAACTGGGGGGATTTGCACCTTCTGCGCTCCATCCATGGTTTACTTCTGTGTTTGCGGGTCGTGCTTATAGAATCAAGATTCATCACCTGTTACAATTTTCCTAAACAAAACGAACACGTGCTTTTATTTGGTCGTCATTTAAAAAATCATTATTGTCATTTCAAAACTGTCATTTCCTGTGTCACTCTTAGATTTTTGTCAATGTTTGTCTTCACCTGGGCTATCATCGTATCATCGTTCAATGATTTCGGGCAAACTTCACCACTTGGAAATAGTCACAAGGGTTGATTATAAAATCATTTTAATTACATTTCAAATATGAAATGACATCGATTTCAATTATAAACTGAACATTACGTAAAGAAAATAAGAAAACTTTATTTTTATCATTATTTTATACATTCAACTTTATTTTTTATTTTCAATGAATTAAGTTTGTATTTTTATTTAATTAAAAAATACTGTCTTTTTTGTAATATTTTTAACATGCGGTGAAAGTAGAAGATAATTTAATCTCTTAGAAGGTACAGTTGATGGCATTTTATTTTAACGCTTGACATCTTGCATCTAAAACAAATATAGAAAAGCATAAAGACTTTCTACAAAATTCTAAATTACATATAACAATTTCTATTACAAATTTTGGGACAAATTCAATATTTTTTCAATATTTCAATTAGAGATAATAATACATACGTTCCTAATTAGCAATTTAATAATTCCTAATTAGCAATTTAATAATTCCTAATTAGCAATTTAACTTATTTTATAAGAATAATAAGTAACTATTCATCTATTCTCTGAATAATCTTATGAAACATGAATAAATTTATTGAGTAGAAAGTAGTTCAATCATTATATTTTAAATTGGTTTTGTGCATGTTAAAACATAATGAAAAGTTAGGTTAGGACTATTAAAACCGATTTAAACCGGTTTTCTACAAAATTTGAGAATCGAAAACCGGATTATTTAAAACTTTGTTTTTGTTTTAATTCTAGTTATGTTTCTTCATTTGTTTACATACATAATGCACAATTGTATGCATTACAATTTGTTGCATAAATAGGATATGGTAAATTTTAGTCCATGGACACATATTTTGTTCCTGAGATTTCTATAATCAAGTAATTTTTACAGAAGGTTAAAATCATTTAACAAAATGTTCTTTTTGTATATAATTATAACTGATAATAGTATTATTTTCATTCACATGTGTTTGGTTTTCGGAAACGAATCAATGTTCCGCTGTTTCCACCGGTAAAAATCGGAAATCGCAGTAACATCCGTTTTGCAGTTGCAATCATGCAATAGTTTTCATCAAGGATAAAGTAAATCCTTTTAACAATAAAATTTTAAATAAAGTAAAACAAAAAAAAAAGCAGTGAAAATTTTATTTAGAAAGTAAAACCTTTCAATTACATACCGCTTGTCAAAAAAGTAAGATTAAGTTAAATTAGGTTAAGATAAGTTACATTATTTTGACATCTGAAATAAGGTTAGAAAACATTTTCCGTGAAAATAAGAAATGCGTAAAATTGATATTGTTCGTTTTATTTGATCAATACTGGTTATTTGAGGATATTTTGAATCAAAGCATGAAGATAATCTGTTCCTAGTATAAACAATCACGTTATATTTACTAAAGGTTAACATATTCAACGAAAAGTTCAGACCATTTAATTATAAACTTTCAAATTTCATTTCTTCGCATGAATAATAGAATCGAAAAGACAAAAAAAGACACCAGATTTAATTAATTAAAAAAAAGTTAAAGAAAAATGAAATACAAAGCTTACTTTTAATTATTAGAAAAACTGATTGCTCGTGAAATGGTGAAACATTTAGAAAGTCGTCTGCCTATCTAGGAAGTCAATTATTTTCAATAAAATAACAACAAAAAAAAAATATAAAATAAATTCATTTAGACAAATTAATGAACATTTTCTACTTAAATTACGTTGCAACATCCAACATAGGAAGAGAAATACGGATTTAGTGTATTAGCAGATTTCGGAGAAACATTTCGTCGATTAAGATTACGTTCGCAAATACGAGTTATTATATGCAATTCGATTGAATTATATTAAAGAAATTAGCATGGTTATATTAAAATAAACGGTAAAATGTGCTAATAAGGAACGTATGTTAAATGGAAACAAATAAAATAAATGTGCACAGTCTTCTTTTTTTTATTCTTCTTCTTTTTATTCTGAGATGCGTGTGTTGGTAAAGATCGTTTGATAAGTGTACACCGAAGTCCTCCTTTCTAGTAAAGATTTCAAAGTTGACCTCGTTCCCCTGTTTTGGGAAGGAAGGAAAGGATGTCTTCGGTTTGCATAGGCCAGTTGTTGGTGCACAAGAGTACACGAGCATTAGCAACTTTAATTGAATATTAACAATTCGCACGGTGAATCATCCGTTCACTCGAACGCTGCTTAAAAACACTTCGAGAGGTTAACTTTCATTTATGCTTTTTTTTTGGGATAATATTTATATTTGCTTAGATGTTAACGATACGTGTTTTTCAATTTGTTGACAAGTAAATATAGGCTATTCGCTGATCTCTAATTTTCATTATGGTAAATTTTATGAACTTTATGAATTTTTGTAAAATTCACTATTAAATATTTTTATTTGCGTAGATCTAGTTCGTTTCAAGCATCAAAATAATTGGTTAGGATAATTATTTAGATACTGAAGAACGATAACATTTCTAGGATTCAGTATTGTATATTTTTGAATGCGTAGAAATTGTGAAACTATTAATTCAAAACAATAAATAAGGTTAGAAATTAAGTAACTTAATGATTTTTTAGAGGTTAGAGTCTAATATTGAGATTGATAATTTCAAGTGTCAAGACAATAATAAAGGTTAGCTACTATTTTTTGTTGATGATTCTTTAGAGGTTAGGATCGAATCTAACCTTTAGATCATTATTTAGTAACTGCAGAATGATAACATTTGTAGGATCGTGCATTTTGCATTGCGAAAAACTTGATCATGTCAAGTGTCAAAACAATAAATAAGGTTAAGTTAGAAGTTAGGTAGATTAATGTTTGGTTAGAGGTTAACTTACACTATTATTTGGTATAGTATATATTGTACATCTTAAATTGCGTAAAACATGATTATGTCATATGTCAAAATAAATAAGGTTAAGTTTGAAGTTAGGTATGTTAATATATTTTAGAGGTTAGATTAATCTATTATTTAGGACCTGTAGAAAGATAACATTTGCATACTTTAAATTGCGTAAAACTTCATCAAGTCAAGAGTCCAAGCGTAGGTTAATCTTTGATTAGACATTAGGATAGGCTATTATTTAGTAAATAGAGAACGATAATAATTCTTGGATTCAGTATTGTCCATTTTCAGTTGCGTAGAACTTGTTCATTCTAAGTGTCAAAACATAAAAATTAAGTTAGAAGTTGGGTTACAAAAGAGTATATTAGTTAAGGTTTGTGTAGAAAGATTAGATTGTAAATTTGATATTGAAATGTTTAGAATAATAAAATTTTCAAGATTTATATTAATTATCTAATTCTCAATATCAACGTAAAACTTTTTTTTTAAAGAGATTTATATTAATTTATTTATTGATGTAAATCTCTTTCGGCCCTATTTCTACCCCCTTTCGGGTTTAACAGCCATCATAAATTTTGTTGGTTTTTTGGAATCGAACCAACGATCAGATTTTCGTGATACAGGCGACCATAGCCAATTGTATAACATGAAAAATATCAATGTTACTTAGTTTGGGAATTATATTATTTCTTTCAATTGGTAACTCTTTACGTCATCCGCAAAAAATGATAAAAATATGACGTTTCCTAAATTATTTACACTTCAATCTTCCAAAATTCCCATTATTTGTAAACGCAAATAAAAATCAAGTAAATCCAAACGTTTTGTAATAAGTAAACATGTATTTCCAGCAATTTCCTTGGTCCAACATAAAAATGTCGCAAGGTGAAACACATTTTTTCACACATTAAAGTAAATTTGCTTATTTGTGGACTTAAAGCAAAATTTGTTAATTTTTTTAGCACATACAAAAACAAATATGGAAAAAGACAATAATAATGACGTCTACCCGAATGGAGATTCTTGATTGTAGCAATTTATGGGACACGTAATTGACAAGTATTAACAACATGTAGGTTATACTTGTCAATTGTTTTAAGCTGTCAAATGTGAATTATTGTCCAACTAACATAACTGTCTTATGATGACATTGACTTGAATAGTTCAGAGTTTAGATATTTGCTAACAATAAGGAACAATTAAACCAATGTTTCTTAAATTTTATAAACTGTCAAAGTTATTAACCAAGTTGAGTTTCGGTGATAAATTAAAAGACTAAAGCCTCCAATCTTAAATTTAAATGAACTATTCGAGTTCGAATATAAAATATTCAAAAAGGATATAAAAAAATGCTTATGGAAAGTTCCTTTCGTTAATATTACCAGGGCATTGCTTAACACCCAACACTTTGCAGACTACGAAAATATCGATCGAAAATCTAGAACAATTCTCGAAACAATTCGGTAAATGTTATCAAAGAAATGAGTCACAGCAATCGAAAACCGGTGCCCTCGATTTAATGATATATGTTCTTCATATTTAATTCTTTTTTGTTTGTTTTAACTTAGTATCCGTATAAATAATAACTATTTTTCGAATAAAGGTTAAACGATTCTCGTTCCTTAAACCTGATTCCAATACATTTGCCGACGATAAATAAATATTGCATTGTCCTGTCCCGTTCTTGAGAAGATATAAAACTACTTTTCCTTTGTTCCGTGCATATATACATCAAGGACGTCATAAAAGAGCCACACGACAAAGACACACCTCTGTGTCAACTCGAAAAGCTGATAAAGATCGTACTTGAAATATACCGTATACTTTACTCAACAATAACTTAACTATGGAAGCTTTCAATTATAAATAAAGAAACTAATTGTTGCTGCAGCCGATGAAATTATAGGTACGGACGTGAAAGACGTTTACCAAGAGATTAGTTAAACATACTTTCTACGGTACTACTTTTTTTTCTTAATTTCTTTTTTTGGAAACTTGTATTTTTGCAAGTGAAATAATTTTACGTGATTCATATGCCCATTTTCAGTTGACGTTGTTTATTTTGACGCTTCATTTTTTTCGTGTTGCTTCTGGTTGATCGTGAAAAGCGAGTAAAGGGAATCGCGTGGGATTCTGTGTATGTCGCACACAAAAGACATTCTCCGAAGCCCACGTTCATTGGTTGTGGAGGAAGGAAAGGTTAATAATGTACGGCAGAGGTGAAAAGTGAAATTCGGTGAAATTGATTTGTCGAGACAACAACTCTTCGGAACGACTCTTCCCCCGAAGATTGATAATTAGCGAGAGTATGCGGATCTTCGCAAGAAGAGGCGAAAACGGAATGAACGGTCTCTTCTCCTCTTCACGTCCAATTAGTTTCGGAAACTGGTTTCATTTAAAAAAAATAAAATATAATATAAAACGAATAAAAAATAAGAGATCGCAACATCATCCGCAAGATTAGAAACTCATTTCTAAGTATAATCACCATGGCAACAGCAAGAATAAAAAAAATCTATTGATTTTCAAGGAGGATACACGAAAAATCATAATTGGAAAAATAAAATAAAAATAAAACACATTTTCGACAATATTAGAAACTCATTTCTGAAGATAAACCATAGTCTGAATAATGAAAATTATGTTTTTTGAAAGATTATTATTGTATGGAAAATTTTTAATTTTTTTTTTGTTGTTGTAACAAAGATTTTTTTCTTAATCACTATCACCATGGCAATAGTAAGATGTTTACTATTTTTTAATTTTAGTTTGCTGAGAAAACATAGATTGTAACATTAGAAAAACTCATCTCGAAAGATAATCAAAATCATCATAAAAAAGTAAGAATATGATTACTGATTCTGTATTTTATTATTGAGAAAAAGAAGAATAGGAAATAGAAGATCGATAGATTTTTTAGAAGATTAGAAACTCATCTCTGAATATAATCAAAATTACCATGGTAATAAAAATTGAAGATCGAAACATCTGCTGCCAGATTAGAAACAAATCTGATAATTATTACAAATAGAGGAATGATTGAAGGAAAATGTTTACTGATTTTTGCGGCGGATGCATGAAAAGTTGTTGGGTAACTCGATTCGACCAATTCGAGCGAGTTACTCAATGCACTAGAAACGAAGGAAGGAACGACACGAACGTTAACTTAACTAAGTAATTGGTGCGCATCGAATGGGCATCTTTTGCACATGCACGACGTTTTGAAACGCTTTATTATTCCGCTTATTATTATTTTCTTATTTGCGGTATCATTAAATTAAACGAATTTTTAAATTTCATTTGTTTTGGGATAGGAAAAATTTCTGGATTTATAATGTATCCCCAAAAATAGTAAGCATTGAAATAATAAAAAAGAAAGAAATAATTAATGTGTGTGATCAATGTGAATTTGCGTATTGTCCGCATCCCTTCCTCTTCAGGCCGAAAAAAGACCCGTTTTTTTTTCTCTCTCTTCTCTCGGTGCGGTAACAATCCCATTCCGCCTCGGCCACTGAGAAACTCTATAAAACGTCGGTTCTTGCAGAGCGACAACTAGTCGGAACCGAAGAACGGTTGAGCAGCAGAGTAACACAGAGTGTCAGACTCGTACAGTTTTCTTTTTGGGATTTTAAAAAAAAGTTCACTTCATCTTCAAACATGAAAGTATTCGTTGTGTTCGCCGTCGTTTTGGCCCTCGCCTTCGCCGAAGACAAAGCTGATGACAAGTCCAAGACTTACAAGAGGCTCATCCCTGCTGATGTCCTCAGAGGTAACTATAACACAAAAAAATTTATTTAAACACAAATATTTTCACAAAAATAAAGTCAGTTAAATAGCCAAAATAATAGACTCGTTTTCTACTAGAATTGTGTTGACTTGTATTGTTGGAAAGCTAAATTCTAGAAGATTACAGCTTTCCAGAATATTATAAATAATTGAAACGACTTATTTCTTATTAAAATTGGATGAGATTTTACTATTTCGAAAACCATTATATTATAAAAATTGCTTAACTTTTCAATTTCTCTTTGTCGTCAATTTTAGCCTGAACATATTAATTGACGAAATTGTTAATAAAAATAAATACAATTTCTTAAATTATTTCTTGAAATGAATAGTGAATAGAAATTGAGATATAAAATGTCTAATTAATTGTCGTTTTGATTGAATAATTGGAGTTGAAATGCGGTAGCTTTCGGAGAGCATCAACGAAAGTGACTGCGATTGCAAAATCGAGGCGTGAAAGTGGGAAAAGCAAACACGGAAAGTGCGTTTCTCGATATATATATATATATATATCGTTCGAAGCAGGATGGGTTTGCGCAATCGGAATATTCCATGCCCAGAATTGGCATATGGTTGTCGCAGGAACAACACACTCGTCCTGCACTATCAAAAATTAAAAATCTGTCTACTACGAACGTTGGCAACGCAATAACTTTAAACGGCGAATTATCAATTAGGGGCCGCGTTTTCAATTGGCGTTCCAGATTTTATTTTGAAATACGTTTTTCGTTGCGAAACGCTTCCGTCGAAAGGAGTCGAGCTCTCACTTAATTTCAGTATTCATTTTCAGTTCTTTTTACTTGATTATACGTAGATTCTGTTCACACTCACATTGCTTTATTGTTTTTCGTTCTTAAATTTCTTGTTGCTTCGCTCTTTGGTTTGTTTCCGTTACCGCTGCTCTTAAAACCAGTCTTTCTCGGCAACTTTTACATCACTCCAACATCGGAAAGTTAGTGGTGATCGCGTGCTGACCCACATTTTATATGCCACCGCACCCAAGCTCAAGTAGAAACCATCGGAAAAGCATTTAATTACGCTCGAAGCAGAAAACGTCTCTAGTTGATTGCCATCCATTTCGAATGTTTTCCTCATCGATTTTCCAATTTCAATCCACCATTACCTCACCTATCCATAATTAAGGAAGTCCTTTTAAATGCTAATTAATCATTTAAGCAATAATTATACAAAATTATTGACTATTAATGGTAACATTTAATAGTATTATTATTTTATCCTTGAATTGCGATAGTAATCCGCTAATCGTTTAATCAATTATTCTTTCGAAATCGCTCCGTTCCCGTTTGCACAACAAATTAGCACCACCTGCAAATTGCGCAAGTTCATATTGAGTTAAGAATTCCGTTAAACATTTTTTTCTTCTTATTTTTCTTCAGATTTCCCCGGAATGTGCTTCGCCAGCACCAAGTGCGCCACCGTCGAACCAGGCAAAACTTGGGAATTGACTCCATTCTGCGGTCGCTCCACCTGCGTCCTCTCCGAAGACAAGCCACCACGTCTCCTTGAGCTCGTCGAGGACTGCGGTCCATTGCCTTTGGCCAACCCCAAGTGCAAGTTGGATGAGGAGAAGACCAACAAGACTGCCGCCTTCCCGACCTGCTGCCCGATCTTCAAGTGCGAGGAGGGAGCCGTTCTGGAGTACCCAGAAATCCCAACCGTCGCTCCAGTCCCAGAGGACGCACCAACCACACCAAAGGCTTAAACACCTTTTTCCAACTCTTTTCCACCACTCGAACGTATTTTTTTTTCAATTTTTTTTATGTATGATTTGCAGTGAATTTTCCTTTAATTTAGAACAATTAGTTTAATTTTTTTATTATTTTGTTTTTTTTTTATTAATTCACGTATACAATTGTCCGAATTTTCCAAGCCTTTTTGGCTCTACGTTCTATTCATCGTTTGAAGCTTTGTAAAAAAAAACCTTCTATAAGCTTTGTTTTAAATCTAAAAAAAATGAGAATTTAATTTATATTTATTAATAAAAAAATATATACAAAAAATCCAAATGTGTCTTATTTATTAACATTTTTACAACAGTTATTTGCATATTTCAAAATACTTTATTAAAACAAATTTGCTTTATAATTAATAAACAAATTAAAGATTATTTAGTTACTAATATAAAGAGTGTCTCAAAATTAACGATAGATTTGAATGAAATAGAAAACACAGTTTTTAGTCTTCAAATTGTGATTTTTTATTGAATCATAAAATACATAGGTTATTTATGGAATAACACATCGGGCAAATGGCCTCCACAGCTTTGCTAGCACATACGCACTCTTTTATAGAAATTTTTCATGACCATTTTGCATAAATGTGGCTGAATATCGTTGATGCAGTGTTTAATTTCTACCTGTTATGCACGGGTGGTTTTGTGATTGTTGACTTCAAATAACTCCATAAAAAGAAATCTATTGATGTTAAATCACAAGATCTAGGAGGCCAATTCTGTTCACCGAAATGAGAGACTACACGACTAGGAAATGTCTCATCCAGTAATTGAATTCTTTCACGGGCTGTATACCATGTGGCACCATCTTATTGAAGCCACATGTCATCTATATCAATATTATCCAAATGGGGCAGAAAAAAGTGTGTTATCATGTCGCGATATCGAGCACCAGTGACAGTCACTGCTTGACATGCCTCATTTTTAAAAAAGTATGGTCCAATGATGCCTCCTGCCCAAAATCAGCACCAAACAGTAACTGTGCATGCATTAGTTTTTCGACAATCACATGTGGGTTCTCCGGACCCCAAATGCGGCAATTTTGGCGATTAACAAAGCCATCAAGGTGAAAATGTGCTTCATCACTTAGGATGATTTTGCTCGAAAAATCAACATTCACTTGTTTATTTTTTGGGGTTGCCAAAACTTTACTGCACAAATGACAGCAAATTCAAATCTTTCGTTAATTTTGGGACACCCTATATAAACACTAGTAGAATTTTGGATTGCGAATAATTTGGTTTGCGATGAACTAGCTAGGTCTTGCAATACGAGTATTATACATAAGTTTTATCGTAATCGTCTCACAAGCTCGTTTTGATATACGAGTGCTTTGAATTTCAAGCAAGTTTCCGAAACGAATTATGCTCAATTAATATAATAAATCAATGATCAATTTATTAAATTACTTAGTTAATTCTTATTAGAATACTTTATAATGCAACGCAACAATTCAATAATTTGTTCAATATTTGTATTTGATAAAATAATATTTTTTATCAAAAAGAAACGAAAAATATCTCTATAAATTTTAATTTTATTTGTCAAAAACAAATTGGTCATAATCTTACAGATTTGTTAAACTCATGATTTAATGTTTCGATATTTTTTTATTCTGAATGCATACATTTGGAATACAAATTACAGATATCTAAGGTGTCTTTGAAATAGTTTTTCAATATCTCCCAATTATACGACATTACATAAATTAAGATAATTCACTTAATATATAACAAAAGTAGTAGAAAGGAAATATCCTGGTTCTTTAAATGAGAAATATTTTCGATTTTTTAAAGACATATCCAATTTTATTAATCCTAATTCTTCTTTAACTTTTGTAACTTGTGCATTTACTAGTACAGGTAGCCGTCGTTTTACGCCGCAGTTCCGTTCCTTTAAAACCCATCGAATCGGCGTAAATTGAACCGGAGCAAACGACATTTACCTGTAGGTACAACTCATCAAACTAGTGAAACTTACAAGAACTAAAAATAGTGAAGTATTCATTAAGTCGAGTTCTACGAAAGTGCAATTTGTTAATAAAAGTTAAAACAGCAATAATTACTTGCTTGATATCCTGATTATTTGTGATATATTATTTTTCTAACAAATTAAATTGAGAGAAAAGATGTAAATTAAATACTGAAATTATTTTTGATAAACAATTTCGAACGTAATTGTTATAAAATTTATTTATGCAATTATTATCATAATATATCATGGATATAATAATAAATAAATCAAATGTTTTATATAACAAACTCGTTGCGCACTGCATATGGTCCGATTACTAATTGCAGCCATTATTAATTGATCTTGATAATGTTATTTACATTTAAATACAACCAATCCTTATAGCTTATTGTTATTGAAGAATTTAAATAATGTATTCCACCATTTGCATTAACAACAACAACTAACAATCTCACTTCTCCTTTGTAAATTCTATTCACATGATTTATTATGTAGAAACTTTAAAAAACCTTGTTAATATGCTCTCAATTTCAAAATATCTTATATACAGTATGTCTCGACTCTTAATAAGTAAAATCAATTATGTAAACAATGAAAGGTCACAAAAATTGGGTATATTATAAAAACTCGCCGGAAAGGAAGTTATCCACGTGACGGATTGTAATTATTGTCCTTCGTCAGTTGCAAAAAAAAATATCGTCCGGATCGGTCAAGGATTGAGCGAGTTATGAGGTTTTCCGTGACTATTGCGGTTTAGTTTGCGTGGCCGAAGTTGCTATTTCCATTAGTGGAACGACCGATAATTATTTGATACACTTTATATTTGGAAATGCAACCGTAATATTAAGATAAATGTAATGATGTATAATAGTCTATGTTTGATTTAAACTCAGTTTACGTTTCTAAATTTACATTTTATTATTAATAAACAAGAAAAAAAAAATATACAGCAGTATCTTAATTTTTTTGTCGCATGACTTAAGATATTGGTTTGTACTTGTACTGCAACTTAATTGCTATAAATTTTGCTTTGGCAACAATTTCCTATTGATTTCTTCCTAAAACTTATCATTTGAGTTTCTTCAGAGAGTAATTCAATTTTTGAATATTAAAAAATATGTATATGCCACATAGCGGGCATTAGAATTTTAGAAAGGTTTAGGTGGTACAAAAAAAATGTTGGAAAACACTGCTGTTTATTTGTAAGCTGTTTCAAAGTCCTCGATTAGTCCGGATTTAAACAGGCGAAACCAATTACCCGTATTATGCCAGGAATTGCACTGCAAAGTATTTTTCTTATATATTGGTGAGGGATATGCAAATATCATAATCAAAATTTATTTATATTTTTTTCTTTTTCATCAACTAGCAAATTAAAATATTAGAAAATTTACAAATAAATTTGAAAGTTCATTCCTATTATTATTTTTTTCTCTCGAAATCTTCCGCACTGTTTATTAAATGCCAAATTAGTGTCGTTGCATCCGTTGCTTTGTGTCCAAATTTAAATTAATAATATGAAAAAGACCCTAATTTTGTTCTGATTCATTGTTCGGTGTATACACTTTGTAAATATTTTACAACCAATTTAATTTACAGTATAATTATCGTTTGTATCTATATCATATATATTTTTTTGCATGTGTTTTAATGACAAATAAAACATGTACAAGTTTATTTTTATAAAATAGATATGTTAATTAGGAAAATCGTTATGTTCCATGAGCAAAGAAGATACGATTAGAATGTAAAATATGGGTCAAGCATTAGTATAAATAGTAAAATTAAAGTGAGATTTATTTGTAAAGTACTGTCAGTATCAGTTTTTCAAAGTCTGAAGTGAATACATCAATACCTTCGATCAGTCTGAATTTATTATAATCACAACATATAGTAATGTACATAAATTATTATTTTTTTTCTTTGATATAATGTAAATGCAGCAGAACCTTGCTTAACTCTTTGAGGGGCCAGAATGCTGAATCAACATCCGATGATATGGCCTATCAAGTTACATCCATTGACATACCAACCAAATTAAATGATAATTCCTGGACATTTTCCAGAAAATTAAAATAATGCCCCATTAGGCATATTTAGAAGGTGGTATATTGCGTGTACCATCGCCCTTCAAAGAGTTAACAAGTAATTCGCATAACGAGTGAGGAGGAGATCGGAAGTCACGGATTGTGCGCCTGCTACGTAAGTCTGCGTTTAGTACTCATTCCACTAGCTCCTTGTTTTGCTTTACGTGTAAGATTCTAGAACAAATTATGCTCGTTATGCGAGGTTTCAAGGTATATTGCATTAATTCTGAGTATTTATAAAGGGTTACAATTTATAGAGCATACTTTGGAGCATAGCCATTATGCATAATGTCTAGCAATAAGTTAATTTCATTGGGTTTTTCTATTTCAGTGAAAGATTAATTATTGAAACTACCGGTAACATTTTAATGTCAGAGAATCTCCTAGCTTCAAAATATTTTTGCAGATTTTGGGGGTACTGAGAATCCCAGTGAATTACATCAACATCAATTGTATCTCCAAAAATGCACTGGTTGGTGCGATATTATGTCTGGCAAAGTTATCCGCTTTGAAAATGAAATATTATATGCCTAACGGATGATGGGTGCTGTTAGCCTCCAAGTTCGCTTGATTTGACAGCAACAGATTTTTTTTGTTGATTACTTGAAAGCACAAGTTTAGGTAAATAAACCTCGAACAAATGAAACAGTAAAGAACATTCTAGTTGAAATCCGACATTTAGGACCTGAAATCTTGCATACGATCATAAAAAATGCTGTGAAAATGCTTGTGAGTAGGAAAATGGTGGTCGTTTGATGGATGTTTTTGTTAACACATGATTCCAAACTCCATTAATTATATTTTCATATAAAATAATTAAAAAGAGATATGTATTTGTAAAAGTTATATTTGTTTTATATCATTCGGGTGTCTTTCGGGTGCCATATGCTTTATACCCAACTGTCATAAAAGAAGAGTTATCATTTTGCTATTAGACTTTTGTCTAAACTTTTCAAGATAACACATATACCTGGGCGGCTAATAGCCGAATGGTTAAGCCGCCCTACGCACGTGCTAGTGGGCACAGGTTCAAATTCTGATAAGTCCCTTTGTGAGCCCTCTCGGTGCTTGCAGCAATAGAGCCATCGTTCATCATAAATGGACAGTGAACTGAATGAGGTTCAGCATATGACCTTCTTCAGCCAAGTCGATGGACAATGACAGTGTTAAGGATAGCAGCAGATTTACAGTGAAAGGAAATAGTGGAATCGCAGAACATCAATATACTACTGAAGTTAACCTACAAGACAAAAAATCATCATAATGGTAACTATCCACCGGGAAAAGGTTATCCATTTAATGTCAACCGCGATCTTAAATTTATTCAATATTAACATTTGACGAACAGATTGTGAATAAAATTATACGACATAAGAAATACAAATATACCTGCTAAAAGCCAATCACTGAAACTCAGAACCAACATTTTCTCCAGGACAAATGCGAAGCTACGAATAGTTCTTACCTGTCCAATCTATGGTTCATGAACCCAGCCAACAAAACCGATGTCTGGTGTTCTAAATGTAAATATAAAATCAATAAAAACCATAGTTATTACCAGGTCCTACTACGGACAAGAGGTTGCATCAACGTATTACCATTTATGACCACATAGTCATCTCGGAGGAACCCGATAGAGCTGCTATAGTCCAGCATTTGAAGACACGGTTCATCGTCAATTATAATATAAATACCAACGTCTGCTTTTCGGGCAACATTGCATACATTCTAATATTCGACCTGGACAATTTAAGTTTAGAGTCTCCTACAAGTTCAACTGTGGAGTTTGTCACCACGTCTCCGTTTTCCCTATTACAACGTACATTAAAATCTATGTTCTTATGATTGAACTCACATTTAATATTTTCATTTAAAATTACACAGTAATTGGTTTTATTTGAATGTTTTTTTGTATATATTACACACTACTTATAATTTTGTTCATTTTAAGATGTTGAAGAATTGTCATTATTTTTGTTTTGTATGTTTATCTGTTTTAATTATTTTTACATGTGCCTTGTCAGATATATTTTATAACTATATAATCCACGGGCGGAAAGAGCTAGGTCGATGGCCCTTTAGTCCTAAATGGGTAAGAATACTTAAAAAGAAAAGTCTATGAAAATAATAAGTCAAAAATAGTAAATAACACAATTTTTATAAATTTCATTTGAAAGTAGTTAGAGATGGTCATTAGACATCTCAAAAATATAGTTACTTTGTTATTTACAATCAAAATAAAAATTTTGTGCCAAAATCAATAATTGACATTTCGTTTAATTTTTGTATTTTTTTAATCAGTTGTTTTATTTAACGATATTACGCAATTTCATAAAATATTAGTTTGGACAAGCAGATTTTGACACGGCACAAATGCTCCAACTAGTTCCACCACCAAGAGTGAAAGGGAAGCGAAGATTCCACGTAATTATGGAGCAAACATCTTGGAAGTAAAATGGGAGCAAAGAGAAAACCAAAACGCAATCGCTTCTTCATGCTCCGTCGATTATATTTTGTGATGAATATAACGACCATTGAATATGGTTTAATCAATATGGAGCATCTATAAGATGACATATCAAGTGTAACTTATGATTCTATAATTATACGAAATAACAATGTTTATTTCGTTACTTTCTGTTTAAAAAGTAATTGGCATTTCTCAATGTTAACTGTACTTGG
The DNA here is from genome assembly GCF_001412225.1 of Nicrophorus vespilloides. Lineage (NCBI taxonomy): Eukaryota > Metazoa > Arthropoda > Insecta > Coleoptera > Silphidae > Nicrophorus > Nicrophorus vespilloides. The sequence goes on from NW_017099104.1 coordinate 90,479, forward strand.
TATTATTGAACTACCCTGTATTTAAGTACGTGCAAAGAGGAGGAGAAGAGAAAAGAAAAAAAAAAGGATCGAAGAATTATAAATTATTTATCGGCGTGAATGGCGAAAGTGAGTGTGTCGCATGACGGAACGATCACAATGTCATTTTACATTCTAGATTCGCAACCTTGATTGAGAATCAAGGAAGGAAATCATTAATAAACAATTGGATCTTATAGAAACAACCATTAAACCGTATTATCGTTTCATTACTAACGTTTATGCACTCATTTAAATAGATTCCAGATAATCACTTGTAAACTTCATTATTAACATCGTGCAAGCAAATAAACAGTACGTACTGTCAACAACAATAATTTTAATAAAAGCTGTTTTTTTTTATATTTCTGAAATGTATATTCAAGAAACGTATTGATTCCATTGAGGAAAATGATTGCAATGACTTTATAACACAATATAAAAAATTAGTTTTGTCATATTATATATTTAAACTTTCAAAGTTTTGAGGATAGGTGGAGTTCGAATCGGGGTCCCGGCGATTCAGAGAGATGTTTGGGGGACCTCGGAGTGGTTGTTAGTGATGATTGGCTGTTAGTTTATAAGGAAGAATCCGTGGCGAATACAAAATTGGCTAAAGCATTAAGAATTTCTGGACGATTTGGTCCCCCTGATTTTGCGCCAAAAGAGTGTCTATGGAAGTTGGCAACTGTATGTTCATTGAAGAGATGGTGGACAGTAGAGTTCTGTAGAAGCATTGTTTGGACATCCAAACAGGACGTGGTTGACGGTTCCTATTTCTCCACAGGAGCAGAGATCGGTGTTAGACAGACCAACTCTATATAATGAAAATATAAACTTATATGAAAGCACATATGCAACTAAATATACAGTCGTGTATAAGTCTTATGTATATATTATATCTTATTTTCTTCTTGAATTAATTAAATAATTCGTTTTTTTTTTATATTTCTTCAAAAGGTATGAATTAAAAATATCTATTAAATTGCGGTGGTCGATAAACACAGAGGAAAGGTCGAAAAACGATATTTATTATAAGAAATTACTTTGTATGTTTTACTAATTACTTTACATAATTGTCAACTAATTGGTTAGTTTATCGCTTCGAAATAATTTAAAAATGTTATTGCAGAAATTATAATAATAAAAAAAATAATTTTGACATACTCGGGATTTCGATGTAGTATGGATTTTGATTGTCGGAATTTCGATATAATTGGGATTTTGATATAATTGGGATTTCGATACAGTCGGGATTTCGAACATCGAACGGAATTTCGGTTGTCGGGCTTGCAATTGCCCGGTAATTAAAATTAATACGGCATAAATAAAATAATTATGATACATACCTAATTCTTTATTACTTCTCTTTTTTTATTTTTTTCTTCGGAGACATTCTTTCAAGGGTTCAATAATCACATAATATGTTTGAACAAAATTTTGGAAAATGATGTAGTAGGCGTACAATCGGAGACTTCTCTTGTCCTCGTCACTCGTTATGCGAACGTCATTTTTGTTACAATTGTTTTCCTTGTTAAGCGTTTTGCTCGTTATGCGATTTTATCGTTATGCGAGGTGCTCGTTAGGCGAGGTTTCACTGTACATATAATTCTAAGAATCAAATAAAGATATTAATTCACTTCACAGTGATGTAAATTGTGCGAGTACTTCTGTCTGAATGAAGTAAAGACTTAAAATCAGAATTCAATTTGATTGTATGTAAATCTTTCGCAACAGTTTCGAAAATATTGCTATAGTGTGTAATTTTTATTGTATATTGTATTATTAAATAAATATATTATTATCCTCTTATTTTATGAATGTTTGTGAAAAAAGTGCGATGTCCGATTTAGATGGAGGAGGACCTGGCGCCGAATAGACGAAATCCTCAATCGAGATGGAGTTTTTTTTTGTTTGTTTGTTTTGTTCAGAATAAAGTGGATGCAGAATACAAGGAAAGGGAAGTTGCATATCATTGCTTGAAAGTCTTTCATCCAAATGAAAAATATTCTATTCAGTCGATCGTGGATAATGCAAGATGAAAATTATACTGACATTAAATATTCAATTCAATATAAATACATATTATTATTAGATAAAAATATTATTGCTTATGTCTGCGTTGAACAATTGTAAAAGTGTTATTTTTTTATTTCGTCTTTTTTCCTTAACACAATTATCGTTTATTACTTTTTGCGTTTTATCGTACAAATTCTAGACGTGGTGAAAATGTAATATTTCTTTATTATCTTACAAGATGTAATTTTATAATAAAAAATATAATCAATAATTATGTTTATTGCATGTTTTTATTAATTTTCTAAAGTGATAAAGAAATTCTAGATGTTAATATTAATTGTACAACTTTAAAAAATATTTTATATTGAGTTGTGAAAAATATTATATATTTTTTATATTTTATAATCTAATACTATATAGCGCTAATTTCTTTTTTTATTTATTGCATATTCTGATTTAAAAAATATATTTTTGTTACCTTCCATTTTATTTACAATCAATTTTATAAAAACATGAGCAAATTTTATTGAATTTCGACCATTGTTAATTTTTCTTTAGTTGTTGAATCTCAAAGGTAAATCCAGTAGCTTAAATCGTTTCAGCCTATTTTTATATCGGCTATTGTTATTCCAAGTAGATTCCTCCACTGATTTTAATTGAAGATCCTCGTAAATTCTTATATTCCTCTACCAATGTTCGTCCTTAGTCTCTTCAAAACAAAAAGCAACGCCACTTAGTTCAAAAAGAAAAACTAAAACGTAGTAACAATTTTAAAGGGAAGAAAGACCTATGGTCGATAACCCTATGAAACAATTGACTTTCTTTTTTGATTTATTATTTTTGTGTTATTGTATTGAGTTTTTATTTTGTAATTGCGTTTGTATTTTGTTCTGCTTCAATTTTCACAAAAAAAATGATTATTACAACTTATTTTCTATCGTCTTTAGTTCATTAAATTTCTTTCATTCGTTCTTCTTTTTCTACTCTCTAATATTAACAGTTCCTTTTTTATGATTCGCAAGCTATGATTCGTTTTTCTTCTTCACCGCTTTTTTCATCTTCTTCTATTTACTAATTTGGATATAATCTTGGTAATATTTGTCCAAAATAATTTAACGATCTCACTTTTTGGAGCTAGTGAATGAACGTCTTTGTTTAAACGTTCTGTAGATTTTGTAAAATAACTGAAAACCTCATTAAAGTAGTCCACCCGTGGCAGAGATACAAAGATTCTGCCAAATATCGTTCGGGGCAGCATATCTTCGGGGTCTTCAGGGAAAGAGGGCATTTCCCCCGTAGGAGTGCATCAGCCTAAGGATTAGCGGGAATCGATTGATTCAAGATTCAGATTCAGACTGGTGAACTGGAAGGCCACAGTAGCTGAGACTTAACGCTGATGTAGATCACTAGCTCTGAGATTGCAGAAGGATTAGTTTACTAAGTTTATTAACTATTGTTAGTGATTATTTTTAATAATGGCTTCTCCAAAACGAGTAATCCTGACGATTCGACATACATGTGTCCTAACATGCTACCTTGCGGTACACCTGACATAATTGGATACACTTTTACATGAAATAGTCTTCAAGTCAAATACGAATGTATTGTTTTATAAAAGTTGCATGGTAGAATCTTCTTTAATTTATTGAGTAATCCCGTGTGCCACACTTTGGCGAATGGCTGAGGCACATCTAAGAATGCGCCTTACTTACTCAATGTTATCGTGTTGATAACGAAATCCAAACTAGTATTGTTATTACAATTTTCAGCCTATTTATTAATATTTTTTCAAACATATTTGATATTGTAGGAAGTAGATTTATAGGTCTTTGATTTTATATCTTTCGGAGCCTTTCCTGGTTTAGGAAGATTATTTGATATTTTCCATTAAGAGGTTCTTACAATAAAACTAAAGATAATTGTAAGGTACAGTAGATTTAGTAGTTCTGTAATGTTTTCCTTCTGGTTAAATCGTATCCAGGTATATTTTTATTCGGTTATTGACGAGTGTTGTAATAATATATGGCATTATTGGTTAATAAACAAACATTTCTATTTTGATTCGCGGTTTTTTGGAGTCCTTTCCGATGGATATGGTCTTGTCTTTATTGCTTCTAGCTCACATACCATTTTCTTACCGAATTGGCGGAACTCAACTTTTAGAGTTGATAATTTACCTGAAAGTATCCACTTTAGTTAGCATCCGATTTCCGAGATAATCTTATTCGCAGCTTTATTTAGTTTAAACAATAAATTTAAATATATAAATGGACCAAAAGGACCAAAAAACAATAATTCTAAATGTTATCTAACATTTTTTATTGGTCAAATTGCTGTAATTATCTTATTTTTATTTGGCATAATTATCATTGAGCAAAAAATATGTGGGATCGATTTGAAAGTAAATTAAGAAATGGAATTACGTCGCGTTTCAGTGTTAATTGCATAATTAATCCGATGAAAAAAAAAATAATAAAGGAACAAATAAAATGTAAGCGGACAAAGGCGACGGGAATAATTGTATTCCGAGCACATTTTTCATCGTCGCTGCTACCATTCATGTAACAGTAAAAAAAATTGAATGTTCTCGACGACGTTGAAAAAAAGAAGAAAAAAAAGCTAACAAAGAAGTGATCCGCTTTATTCGAATAAATGGGGATAATTGTTTATGCATAGGAATCAACTTGCTGTTATTGCAATATAGTGTTCCTCGATATTTATTTGCAATAATCAGTTATGTGATAGCAGTTTGCCCATGAAGTGTATATTTCTTTTGCCGCGAATCTGCAACGTATTTGTAACCTTAACATATTCGGAATTCTAATTAGTTTTTATTTGAATGCGGGCCAGAATCGCTACTGAACCGAAATTATATTCTATAGAAAATAAAACAACAACAGAAACGCGTGTGCTATTGTTTTGCGAGGTGAGTAGTCATTTAGTCTTAATTTAATTTAATTTGGTTTTAAGTTTATTTTTTGCACCTCTATTGAAAATTATGACTGTATTTCTTTATGACTGTATCAATATTGTTAATATTTGGAGCAAATTTCCTATTATGGTATAATTTAGTATAATGTAAATTATGGACTAAAAGTTATGAAACTTTCTGTATTAATAAAGTAGTACATCAATACCTCGCATACTGCGGTTATGTGATCTGCCAATATAATGTTTCAAACTGGACTAAACGAGGACTTTAAATCCATTTAAAAATTAACAGCACAATAATCTGAAGACAAAATAATTTTGTTTTCTAATTATTTTATAATATATTTTATAAAAAAAAATGTTATTATATCAATAAGATCGAAAGTCTTTACTATTATTAAATATGTAGATTATATAAAACAGGGCTTCCCAAACTTTTCCTGCAACGGAACACTTCGTAAATTCTAAAATTTTCACGAAACATCAATAAAATGAGATAAAAACATTCATCATTAAAATTAGCGATTTTCACGGAAACATAGTTTAAATAAATCGTTACCATTGATTTTGCAAATTAAAGTAAATAATGCATTATATAAGATTGTGTACAATTGCATTAATATTTTGTGAAAATAATCCTTAATTAGGTGTTATAGATAATTGTTTAAATCATTTTACTGCTAAGAAATTCCAGTGAATTTTGTATTTCTTTTTTTTTCCGGAGAAAATCGTAAAATGCCCTACTACAAGGCAACTGCGAAATCGAAAATGGAAATCCTCAATATGAATTGAGCAGCAAATAAATCAATACTTTTTATGTATAAGTATAGTGCGAATGCTACCGTTCCAGAATTTTTAATCGTAAAGTGAAACATTTTTTCCTTATCAGCAAACACAAATTATATTTGCAAATTCTAGTCCGCTATAAACAAAGATAACAAAAAAATATATCTGAACAAAATTTTACAAAAATGATGTGATGCGGGACTTCTCTTCTCCTCGTCACCCGTTGTGCGAAACGTCGCTCGTTAAGCGAGTTATTTTTGTTAGATTTTATTTTGCTTGTTATGCAAAATAATCATTATGTGAGGTTCTACTGTATATTCTTCCATGGGTGCGCCTAATTTGTGGAAAAATAATCTAATAGTGCAACAGTTTTTGCTTTTTAAATGATCTTTCACTGTAGACCTTACCCTTACGAGGATTCCTTGATTGTTTGACGTGGATCGGACTCCAACCAATGAGTTTAAAGTGACATCATAGATCTTAAGAGAACTCCCTGAATTTCGTTTATCCTGAACTCTCTTCATCATTTTGGAACTTTAGAAACCATTTATAGGACTTTCGTGGATTCAACTTGTCAAAACAATTACAAATAGAGCTTCAAGACGATACCAAACACGACATATGTCGGTGATCGATGCCGTTGTTTGAAAACGCACTAATTGAAATTATGATATACAGTGAAACCTCGCTTAACGAACACCTCTCATAAGTAGCATTTTGCTTAATGAGCAAAATTAGTTGTTAGAAAAATGACTCGCTTAACGAACAACGTTTCGCATAACGAGTGACGGATTGCGCGCCTGCTACATCATTTTTAAAACTTGTGTACACATATTGTGTGTATTTTTTAATATGATTAACTATACGAGTATTTCACTATACAAGTAAAAACGTACGAGAACAACAGGCGAAAAACGCAATCGCCAAGCCCGGTTTTGCTGTGTGTTCGGTGGGATTGGAAGGGAATCCTCCACTATGAACTGCTCTCATCGGGACGAGAAGCGTTCAAAATTGGCCAATAGGAAGAGTATTGTGTTACATCAAGATATTGCCAGGCCGTACACATCTTTAAAGACGCGAGAGCTTGGATGGGAGGATACGGCACCAATCACCATTTCAAGCATTTGCAAAATTTTCTTGATGGTAAAAAACTGGATTTAAGAGAGGCTTGTGAAAATGATCTGGTCAAGTTCTTTACCAATATAAACGAGGATTTCTTCAATCGCAAAATTATGAAATTGCCTTCAAAATGAACAAAAGTTATCGAACAAAACAGCGCATATTTAATCTAAATCCTAAAATTATAACTTTGTTAATTTCATCGTCAAAATAAAGAGAAAAAAAGCTCAGAACTTTTGACTACACCTAATATTATTAATATTAAATATTCAAATTAACGGAAAGCTCATGCTGTGCAACTGCATAAGTATATATCTTACAATTTAATACTGAAGCGTTAAGTATTGCTTTTCATGATTGCAGATGATATTCTAGTAAATTAATATGCAAATTGAAGCTAAAAACAATAAAATACAATAAAACAGACGTTCCCAAACTGTGTCCCGCCTTTGCTACAAGGGCGCCATGAAAATGGAAAAAAATTACTATTAACATAAAGTTCACCCTGAGATAGACCAATGTTTTGAGCAATGCATTAAGGGTGTTTTAAACCGAACAAATTTTGGGAATCGCTGCTATAGAGCATAATTTCTGAACTTTTTTGATGACTTCCAAATTGTTTTAATGACCGTCGAAAATGTGATAAATATTTAATGAGCCGGTTGGTGGTTAACATTGAAATAAAAACCAACTTAGTAAATAATTTAATGTTATAATGTTACATTTTTGCGGTAAAAAAATGACTAAACCATGACTAAACCGCGGATAATAAACACTGCTTTAAATAGTGTCTGTAGAATGGTTGCATTCCTTGATAATTTTGGATTTCATTTATAATGCTGATTATGTTAATTGTAACTAAGAATATAGAGTATTACATATAACGGGTCTTCATCAAAATCCCGACAACCGAAATACCGTCAATCGAAATCCCGACGTTCAAAATCCCGAATATATCAAACGAATGTATCAAAATCCCGAAAATTTCTACAATAACATTTTTAATAAGAATAAATTATTATTTTGTTGAATTATTCATAATAAAAATTAGTTGTTAATATGTTGTTATTTATTATTAATAACAATTTAAATATTTTCGATATAGTCGGGATTTTGATACAGTCGGGATTTTGGTTGTCGGGATTTCAATACAGTCGGGATTTCGAACGTCGGGATTTCTATACAGTCGGGATTTCGATTGCCATCGCATATAACATATATTTTTTTATTATTTTTATTATTATTTTAAAATTACGTTGTGCCAAATTAATGAGACTTCTGTTGCTGAATACACTTCACTAATTTTTATATTCGCATGCAAAAGTTAATTCGGAGTAAATTAATATTGACCGTTGTGGAAAATTGCTTTTTGCCCAGATGTGTGGTAGCAAATGCAATAAAACAGGTGCTGATATTCCTTCCGAATTTGTATCCAAAATTGTACAAAAGTTTTATTCCTGAAAAAACTGAAATCCTTTGTCAATTCAAGCAGAGTGTCATCGTGGGTTGGTGGTAAATTGATATTATCCCAGTTATGAAGATAATCTACAATTTTGTGCTATCAAGTTCATTATATGAAATATATTTGTGAATTTTTCTATCTATCAACTCTTAAAAGCGTCCTTTTAATGATGCTTTTCAGTATAATTCCAGATCGTATTCTTAGCAGCGAATATGCAGATTGAAGTTCGTCGTGTAGGGGAGAAATGATATATGAATGATATCGTAATGATAGCTGCTGCATCAAATGAAGTTTTTGCGACGTGGGGAATTTATTCTTAATTTAATTCGATGCAAATGAAAGGCCTTAGTGATTGCCGTGTTCGGCGATGTACGCGTGCGTCGTGTAGACGGGCGCCGCGACGCCGGCGTTCCTGTTGCCATCCTCGTCGCGCCCACGTCGGACATACCGTTCCATCTTTCTCGTCCCGTTTTCCATTCACATCGCAGAGCCTCCTGCCTGTCTTTTCCAGAGTGCATCCGAAGGAAATCGATAACACCGGATCCACGCGCGTTCGTCTCTGTCTAGCACGTAGAGAGGGCGCGATTCCATCGCCACCCTGTTTTCGCGCACATCCAAAAACGACTGGAAGATCGTTTTCTCGTTCGGGGGTTGCCGCCTCCTGCTGCTAGTGGCCGCACTCGCGCTGCCGCCCGTCGACCCAGCTGGGTACGAACGACACCGCACTGGACGTCGGCACGGATCCGGATAAACGACGTCGGCACCAAACGTAGCATATACACTCATCGGAGCACCCGATTCTGCTCAGTTCGTGGGTGAATTTCGTTCCGCCAAAGACGTCCTCTTCATCATTTCGCTTCAATCGCACGCGTCTGTGGTCCTTCCACACAGTTTTATATGTGTTTTTTTTTCCGTTTGGTGGTTTGAATTATTTTTTTCCCATTGACCATCATCGTCGAAGACTGGAAGCATGAAGATGGTCACCTAACTTCTTAGTTTCTACTAACTTAGGCACCATTTGATTATTTTTGTTTTATTTGAATTTAATAATCGATTACCGCACATCAGGAATAACAACTCACTATCAAATAGGTAATATTTCAATTTACTACAAAGCCGCTTCGAGCAAATTACATTACATGTTTAATACAAACATTTATTTACTACCTTATCACATTCATTTTCAAATTCTCTTCATGAGATGTATTTATAATATTAAATGTATTTATAAAGTATTGACTGAAATTTTGTATCAAACATGCTCAAATTTTATTTGTATAATCATCATATCTTTTTATTGGGTACTTTCGTACAGTAAAAAGAGATTTTTATATTCATATCACGTTTTTCATAGCAAAGAAACATGAAAATATATTCCTAGATAATACAAATAGTTTCTTTCATTACTATAATTGCAACTTTCATATATCTATTTGGTAAATTTTTACGCTATAATTTGAATATTCATATCAAATTTTCATAATGTAAGATGAACTGGTTGGAATATATTTTTAATAATAATTTTAATTTGTATTTAAAAATTTAATAATTTTATTCAAGTTAATTTTTAAAGATTTTAAGAGGCGAAAATGATGTAATAAAGGATGGGACTGGAAAACTAAATTATCTAACAGTTATTAGTTTACTTTAGATTTCAGTATTTGAAGTCACGATAATGTGATTTATTTAAAACGTAAATTTATAAACACATTTATATCATATTTTCATCATAATTTTAGTTATATATTCCAAATATAATTTACATGATTTCTGAAAGCATAAGAATTATTGCAATTGTTGATGTGTTTTTTTTTTTCAGATCTTTTCAGTAAACTTTGATATAGACTTAAGTAGATGTATAAAACACATAGTTTTAATTTTTCTTAATTTAATTACCAAATTTTATTTATTATATTTTAGTCTTTTAATTTGTAGCTTTTATGAAATCAATAATTGATGATGATTTGAGAAAATTTGATGGAAACAAATAATTTTATCATGCATTTGCAAAAAAAACCTCAGAGAATTACAAGAACCACTACCATGGTTTTATCCATAAAAATAACATTTTAATTATGAATTATGTACTAAAAAATGGATATCATTAATGTTTAATTATGTTAACATAATAAACTATAATAACATTTTAAATTTCGTTTTATTAAAAAGGAATTAACAGAAACAATTATTATTTGAACATTTAAATATGATACAATTTTTGAGTTAATGTACTTTTACTTAATAAACCCGCGAGTTGTGTCAATTTTACAGACAAAATGTAGACACAGAAAGGAATTACAAACGTCACAGAAATTACTAAAATTTAGTTGTATTCATAAAAAGTAGTTCAAACGTCTTACTAAGTTGCCTAAATTTACCTAAGTTTACCAACTTTTTGCATCGAATCAAATATCTCTGATAATATGCATTATATAAGCTTAATCTATTTTTATTAATGTGTCATTATCTAATGATAACAGGTTTATAATGAAGATTTAGAATATTTTGTTAGAACTGTGTAAACAAAATTATTTTTACTATAATATTTAAGCAGATTTATTTAGCCCTTTTTGATTAAGATGAAAATTAGTAAAAAAAAATAGAATTACTGTACTGTATGATTAGGTTACAAAATTGCTATTTAAATTAACTTATATACAGTAGAAACTCGCTTAACGAGTGACTTTTCGCATAACTAGTGACGATGAGAAGAGAAGTTTCGGACTGTGCGCGCCTGCTACATCATTTTCAAAACTTGTGTATTTTTGAATATATTAAAAATCTTTTCTTTGTCATCTTTGTTTATAGCAAATTATACTTTGCAAATATAATTTGTGTTTGGAGTGAAAGCAAAACAAAAATGTATTGTGTCCAACCATTATTGTAATAAATAAACAAACTGTGTACGCTTTTTTGTATATAAACAAATATAAACAGAGTTCTTTGTGTTAGAAATAATTCTAGTTGTAACTTAGTATTGTTTGCGATTACATATTGAAAATATGTTTTCGGTCATGTTATGATCTTTTTTTTTATGCAAAATGTAATAACACTTTCATATCTCCGAATAAAAAGCCAAAGAATATAAAATAAGAATAGATATTAAAAGCAAAATCATTGAGAAACGATACCAAGTTATTCTTTATTTTCGGCATAGAATGTATTATCGTATCTTTTACATTAGTTTATATGTGGAAAATTGTTTCATTATACAAGTAAAAGACCGGAAATTTTAGAACAGATTATGAGATTCCACTGTATTTTAGATAATGAATTTATGTTTGTGATTAAATCTCATTCTAATAAATATTATAGCTTGCTTGCTTTTTCTCACTCAATGTGGTTTTGTTATAGACATTTTAAACAAAACACTTCTCGAATAAGTTCAATAAAAATAAAAAATCGGAGTTGGGTTCAACTATGCATTTGTTTGTTCACTGTTTTGTTTTAAACAATGCAACTGTTCTACTATTATTGACATAAAACAAAATACATATCAAGACCAACCTTTATCGAATAAACTAACCTAATAAAAAACAGACAGCATTTCGCTTAACGAGTGAGGATGAGAAGAAAAGTCCGCGCCTGCTACATCATTTTTAAAACTTGTGTACACATATTGTGTGTATTTTTGAATATGTTTCAATATACGAGTAAAAATCCGCAAATTTTGGAAAGGATTAAACTCGTTAAGCGAGGTTCCACTGTATATTCAAAATACTCTGACGACTGATGAAAACTATACGACATAGTACATTAGTAGTTGATGGGTTTTTTAAATAATTAAACTATCATTAAAAAAATGAAATAATTAGGAAATATTACTTAAAAATTATATAATGAAATGAATAATTTATTGTAAACTTATTAAAATTTGTAACTGCGATCTAGAATAATGAAATGAACAGATTCTTTCTATAAGTTAATAATTAACAAAAATATACATAATTTAACTATACATTCACACATAACAAGGTGTTAGAATTGTTTTATTATATAATAATTAGTATATTTGTTAAAATATAACAATTTAATTTCGGTGTGTCTAATCATGATTTTTAACATAATTTTTGAACATTTCTAAAATCATCAATCAAAGTATACTTGCATTAATCATATTATAAATATATTTTTTATTGTAATTTTATGAAATGTTTATTGAAATCTTTTATATATTCACGAATTTTAAACGAAAATATCATATATGATGAATTCTTAAAAATTTCAATCTTTACTAAAGCAAGATTACATTTGCTCCCACACAAAATGAGACGAGTTTAAATGTATTAAAATAGGGGAGGGCCACGATTCTCATATCTCTCTTTCTCTTTTTTATTAATCCTAGCAACGAGACGAAAATTGAATTGGGGTTTTCTCCCGGAACGTAGAATATGCGTGCATTTAATTATTCATCTTCCCATTCGACACCCTCTCACAGCATTCTCTGCCATAATATGTTTGAATGCTTGTAAAAATGAATCTCATTTTTTTTTGTTTTTCTTAATTATTCATACGCTCGTATTCATGTGCATACGAATTCGTTGGATCAATGAGTTTCCACTAGGTCGCGCAAATATTAGAACGCGAAATTATTCATGATGAAATCGGATTCTGGCTGTAGACAACGAGCGTTGCATAACGCTGCCTGCCATTACTAATCTAGTTTTTGGGGTGGAAGGTCGACGCCTTTAATATTCGTTTTATCGATATCCTCCACGGATGTTACGTAATTTGTATTTGCTTAATGAAATTTAATTAATTTTGTCGTTTTATTTTTGTCTCGTGAGATTGATTTGGTGTTAACGTAATTTGGCAGGATCTTGAAAAGTAGGTTACAATTTGTTATTTTACTGCGCGATGAGATTATCTAATTATTTGAATTGCATTATCTCATAGTGCGGGTAATCGGTTTCGCCAATATCAGGGACTGTTGGATTCGAGGACATAAACATAAATAGTACAAAATGAGACTTGACTGTTAAAGCAAAAAATCTGATGATTTATGTAGACAATTTATTTAGAATTTATTTTTACTTAGATTTGAAATTTTTAAACCGTGAATCAGCACTGATTGAAACCGCACTATGCGAGTTATTGGTGTATATCTAAAATTAACTAAGTAATTTAATTAAACAATAACAAAATGCATAAAAGTATTATCTACTGAAAACCACAGATAAACGTTTTCTTTTATAAAAACAAAACTTTGTTACAATTTCAGACTGTCAATTTTCTTATTTAGTGCTGTCCTGTTTTGTCATGGAACCAATAATTATATATTTAGTTAAATTAAATGTCAATGAAAAATACCCTATTATGTTGTTTTGCTCATAACTTTTATTGAGGTTATGATAAATTTAATTTGATTTTTTTTTAATGATGTGTCAAATTTTAATTTATCTTCATAATTTGAAACTTCTACTTTTTATATAAAAAGTTTTTTTTTAAATATGAAGTTTCTTTCAAGAAATACAATAAAATGATAACGTTGTTGTATTAACATATGTCTTTATGTCAACTTTAATTTGATAAACTTGTAGTAAATGTCAAATTTTACATATTTAATTTACATAATATTGGTTGAAATCCGTCAATTTGACAGTTCAGATATCATAAATTTGTTTAATTTTTAGAATATGGAATAAGTTTAAGGAAAATACCCAATAGACCAAAGGTTCCCAATTTTTCTGTGTCGTAGACCCCTTGACATGTTTTTCGGTTTTGGGTAGACCCCCTACTTACCTGATATTGATTTTTTTGCAAATTTCTCACTGTAGTGAAGTTTAGTGTTAAAAACTTAAAGTAAAAACACATGTTAAGTTTTATACATAAATTAAAACTACTCAAAATAAAATTTTGTATCTGTTATATAAAATATACATAACATAAAATAAACTAAGCAATAAGTAAATGTTTTTACTGAGAAGGATGAACCTGATGTTTTAATACTAAATTATCAACATTTGGCGTCAATTTTTGTAAGGTTTAATCTTAAATCTCCTCGGCTAATGATGTCCAGTCTGTTTCTTTTTTTTGTTAGGAGATTGGTAACAGCGCAGAACCCCTTTTCCACTAGGCATGACGATGGAAAGGAAATTAAAAATTTCCTTGCCATATTCCATAATACGGGATAAGTAACGGGTATGTTGTTTTGCAGCCAGAATTGCTGATATCCGTTTTTAAGTTCTTCGTTTGTACTTAGTTCAGTCAGTTCCTCTTGTATTATGACATTCGTTTCTTCTATGTGGGTTAATTATCCACGGTGGTATTACCATAGTCAAAACGTCCTCAAACCTAGTTTCTAAATCTGAATAGAGGGCATTTAAATGTTGAACGTAGGTTGAAACGTCGTCTTCCTGGCAGTTTGTCTGTGACAAATTGGGGAACTGGGAAAATTAGCCCCGTCCAATATTTTGCTTCATTAGTTTAACACTGGCAAGAAACGCTAAGATGGACTTTGTTTTAGTCAAATTTAGACTGTCGCCTTGTAACTGCAAATTAACCATATTAAATTTTGTAAACAAATCTATTAAATTGGCGATGTCTGTTTTCCACTTCATTAAATTGTCTTTTGAAATTTTATCTTTAGTATGCAAAAAATCTTGTCAAACATAAGCCTTTCGACAGTCAGCGTACTTCAGTGTGAAGGAGTAATTGATTAAAGTGTTTGTCATTTTCTTCACACGACTGCGCAAATAACTGCGTATTCAACGCGTTGCTTCGGATTCGGTTTACTGAGATTCATACAATCTAACACTCAAATTTTTAGCAACTATCGTGGACCCTCATTTTCATTTCATGGACCCCCAAATTTTTTTTCGCTGACGTAGACCCCTGGGGGGTCGATATAGACCACTTTGGGAATCACTGCAATAGACTTTAAAAGAAAGTGTAAAATAAATCTCGATAACAATTAATTATAATAAAATGAATTAATGTTATTACAAAAAAACAGTTATTTAACATTAAAATTATATTATCTGTTATTTGAATTATTACATTTCAATGTGAAATTCGTGCCATACCATACCATAATTTTACTATATGTTAACTACATTTTATTACAGTGATAATATTATATTAAAATATTTTGATAATATTTTTTTACTAAATTGATTTTATTTTATCTCATAATGCTTCTTTATTTTTTGAATTATTTGGTTTTCTCGGCATTTAAGTTTATGTCAATGTTGTGTTGTCGCCTATTTGACTTTTACTTTTAACTACGTATTATTATTGTATCATAAAACTAATCACTGAAACGAAGGACAACATTCTTGAATAAATTCAACAAATTACACAAAAATATGGAAAATTGATAAGAAAAAATGTATAATTTCATTTAAAGAACCGAATGATAACGTTAAAATTTATTACACACAAAATACCTAAATTATTATTGCTTTTTTCAATTTTATATAATTTTATTGTTAATGTCTATTAATATATTATTTATGATTTTTTTTTATCTAATTACTTTAATAATAAATCAAAAAGAACGTTTTCATTTTTGATTTACTATTAAATATTCAACAACAAATTCAATGTGTGCTATTTATGTGGTGTTTATTTTCAATTAATCCTCGATTTGTCCAGTTGTCAAACAGTGGCACAGAGAGAGGAATTGTTGTTTTACAGACGATTCCGCTTAGGGACAAATAGTAAAGAACGGAAACAAAACTAGAATTTTTATTTTCTTTATGATTGTTAATTTATCAATCAAGACTTTCT
The DNA here is from genome assembly GCF_001412225.1 of Nicrophorus vespilloides. Lineage (NCBI taxonomy): Eukaryota > Metazoa > Arthropoda > Insecta > Coleoptera > Silphidae > Nicrophorus > Nicrophorus vespilloides. Next base: position 106,545 of record NW_017099104.1, read on the forward strand.
TTAATTACATAATAAGTATTTGAAAATATGATTTAAAAAAATAATATTATTTATCTGTAAAATGATAATGTTTATTTTATAATAAATAATAAAAATTAAGTAAATTTAAAACTAATAATAATAATAATAATTCACATATACATTTTATAACCCTTTTAAAATATGCAAATTTCGGGTTTGTATGTTTACTACAAACTGGATAAAAACATACATTTGTATGGCAAAATCGTCTATGGAAATGAATGAGTTTTGGTTTATTTATTTAAAACGTTTGAGCAAGTTTATTAATTAAAAGTTTTATGCATTTCATGGAATACTGAATTTCATAAATTATAAACAAAACTGTTTGCATCCCGGCGCAATAAATTATTTAATCCGATAAAACCCAGCTGTCCTGTAGCGACACGATCCACCCAATGTGAATCCTGAATATTCAGTATATAAAGTGTTGCATCAATAATAAAGATTTATATGGCTTAGCTCAGTCTTATCTGCATTTAATCCATAATTTTATTTCTCAATAGTTGTATATTTTTAATATTCAATATATTATAAATATTTTTGATTAATCGATGAAATATGTATGTAATATATTAGAGGAACCGTTGTTTCTGCGCTTCTCAATATTATTTAACAGATCATGGTGTACTTCTAAGCCAAGTCAAAGCCATTTTAACATTAAAGTGACTTGTTTACTTGTAAATAATTAAATCTTTTTTAATTTTTGCAATTTTGGGTGGAATTGTAAGAGTACATATTCAGCATTGTATGTTTTTGAGTTTCACAAGAGTACTAAAGCTACCAAAAACAATTGTGATGTTTATCCAAGTTAATCCAATTAAAGGTGGTTTTCTAAATTCAGATACGGTAATTTTGATCTTTTCGACTCGTATCAATAACGAAGACAACAAAAATTTTAGACAATGACGTGTTAAAGGCGGAGGTTGAAGCAAATTCGTGTCAGACAATCCAATAACTGTCAAACACTCTTGGTCTACCATCCAAGAACATTTGCAGCAGATTGGTAAAATATGCAGCTTAATCTGTCCGAAGAAAACAAAGCTAACCGATCCATCACATGCAACTTATAGCAACAACGGAACAACACATAAGCGTTTTTTTGATCGTTTGATCACTGGAGATGAAAAATGGGTCCTCTATGATAATCCAAACGCAAAATGGAGTGGGTTTTCATACCAAAAAAGCGCTTTTGTGTGTTTGGTGGAATATTCGCTTGGATCGTTCACTTGTCCAATCGTCCAATCCTGGATAAACTGTGTGAAGAATTGGATCGAGTACATCAATCTTTAGTTGAAAAGTATACAAGAATAGTCAGAAGAAAATGCGTTATTCTGCAAGACGATAATGCAAAACCGCACACAACATACTCGCCCGACATTGCACAATTTACATTTATCCTGATCACTACAGCACTTTTTATGTGATACAAAAATTTGAAAATTTGGATGATATCCAAAATGCCATCTCCAGATATTTTGCTCAAAAACTAATTGATCCGGCATTGAAAACTTACACACTAGAAGGCAAAAGGTTGATTATAACGAATGTGGTTACATCATTGATTAAAAATTTATTTTTTTGAATTTACTTTACTTTCCGTTCTCCCTAATATTATCGCAATTATTACTTGATGATATATTTATATTTAATGCTGGTTATTAATAATTAATAATAATGCAAATATTACTCGCCAAATACTAATGCATATGATGTTCGAGTAACTTTGAAACTCAACTTAAATCTAAAAACCATCTTATTATATACACTTAAGACTAAAAGATTTAACTAATGTACGCTAATTTAATTGTATTTAATGCACAGAAATGAATTTAAATTTTGTATAAAATGTCTTCTTCCCAATTAGATGTTAAATTTTAATTTATTTATGCTTTCTACATACCTTGAAAACTGGCAACAACTTGGTCTTGTTTAGAGTGCAATTGCAGATATAAAGTCCTATAAAAAAAAACAATTCTAGAACATTTATTAACATATAATACAGATTACGCATATCCATTGGAATTTGATATCGTTTTTTTTTTCTTCTGTTGTTGTTATTTTAATTTAAACAATCACGTTGACCTTCAGGCAATTCAATGATTTTTTATTGCGATTAAAAAAAAGGTAGGTAATCATGTGAATTGCATATTTCTATTTTGTCGTTGTTGTTGGAAAGAATGAAATTAGTTATTTATGCAAATTAAAACATTATCTTGAAGATTATGTTGAAAAATGTGTGAGCGGATGTCGAGTGATTCCATTCGTTTTCTCTAATCTCTTCGTCGGACTTCATTCTACTCTCAAATAGGAAGTTGAGTAATTCCTTAAATTTTACAATAGTTTACTGTTAACATGTGGTATTTCGAACTGCCTCTCGTTATCTATTCTATGGATGTTGCGTATCGAATTAGAAACTTGAAGTTGGCAAACGTTGAATAATTGTAATGTTGCAAACTTACTGTATTGTTGTGAAACTTTTTGGAATAAATCGATAGTTTAAATTGTAAAAGTGTTAAGGAAACGTACATTCTGTTATTGTAAAATATCAAGGTATTTACGCATTTACTATTATTGATTTATGATTATTTCCTTAAGTAAAAAAAAAAAATACGATATTCTCCTATCAATTACCATATTTTTGATCAATGACCTTTTGCCATCTTTCCATCAACTTCATTATCCCATGCTCATAGATCTAGTCTTTATCAGTAAAAAATTGAACTAGGTGTAATTTCAAGCGTTATCACTATTGAAGGTTTTACTATTTAAAGTCAGGTCTATACGGTAGATGTGACATTGTCTTCGTGGAATGCAACACCTTTACGATTTACCAACTCTTGACGTTTTCCTTGAATTGCAGAGTTTATTCTTTCCAATATACGACTATACACATCTGAATAAATGGTTTGGTTCATAGGAAGCAACTCAAAATTCATTCATACCTTTGTAATCCCACCAACCTGGCCGCATAATTTTCTTTTGGTGTAGTTCAGCTTTCGATGTTGTTTGCGCTGGTTCATTTTCTGTAGACGATGACCGATTTCGTTCGATGTTATGATAAACTATCCATTTCATCAGCAGTTATTATCCGTATTAAAAAAAGTTCGATTTCCTTGCATTTGAGATGCAAATCGCAGATGTTAATGCGTTTAGTTAAATGAATTTCCTTTAATTCATGAGGAAACCAAATATTGAGTTTTCTAACGAATCTCATATGATTTAAATGATTTTCAATTGCTGTGTGCGATACATTTTACCTTTCTGCAATCTCTCGTATAGGAATATGAAGATCCGAATAAATTATGGCTTTCATTTGATCATCATCAATTTCACTCATAGTTCATCTTTGAGTGAAAAATCGCATAAAAAAAATACACTGAATTTTGGTTCACAAATGCCAAAACTATATAATTGTAACATTGGCAGAAGACATTCAAAAGAAACACTACTCCCATTCAAATTTAAAATCGACAATTACTCAAATAAATTACCCAATAGTTTAGTCCAATATATATTATTGAAATTATATAGATTTTATCAATTTTTAGTCATTATACATCTTCTACTTATTGTATAATTTGAATATAAGCTATTCTTAAATTTGTTACATCAGGGGTTCCCAAACTTTTACGGTTAGCGATGTCCCAAGTCAAGACATTTCTTCTATATTAAGGCGAACTTTATGTTAATAGTAGTTTTCCTTCAATGTTCGCGGCTCCCCGAGCGCCGCGGCGCATAGTTGGAGATGTTGGGTTGTTACATAAGTCTGTTCGTATTTCGGTGTGTTGACGCCAAGAGTACGGTGAGGGGATATTTTCATAACGATAATGTAGTGTACAGTTCTGGCTATATTTTAGAGTAAAGTTTATTTAATTTTGTTATCTAATCGAAAATAACGTGAATTACCATATACTATATTATTTTCGAAAACAAAAAACGCAAGTAAAGTATCCAAAAAGCTTAGATATGGAAGCGCTCCAACCTTCTGGAGATATAGCATTATGAAATTGCATGAACATTGAATCAGATTGATACAAAATAATGCGCAATATATTTAATAATATAGCCTTTTTAGAATGTAAAAATGCATTATGTAACAACTTCAATACATAGCTCACATTCGAATATACTATTATCAACAATTATCACCAAATTCGAAACTGAAACATTCATCATTATTGAAGTGTATGTTGCACATTTGCAAGATCTAGTTCGATTAGAGCACTGCAGTTTCTGGTATTAACCAATCTCTATGCAGTTTGATATCAACTGTTTAGTACATGTGTACAATTCGCCCTTGAGGGATTTGAAATGCCACAAATTTCCTTCCCTAAAGGGAGGGAACCTGAGCATTTCCGTTTGCATTAATTACACGTATAATCAGTATCATTATTTAATGACACCGCAAATCAAATGCTGGTTTAGAATATCCTGAGGATTCAAACTACGACTGAGTTGGTTGCAGAACCCTTATTAAGATCTATATATACAATAAGATATCTATCAGTTAGAACTTTGTGTTAATGATAAAACGAGTTGTAATTTATTTTTATTACATACAATTTAATTAGTGGTGTTCATTTTTCTCACAATTCATTTTGATCGTTAAGCGAAACGCTCGTTATGCGAGGTTCCACTGTACGTTATAAGTTACTCTCATTTTCATACAATAATAATAATGAAACAAAAAGTGATGTTGCGTCGTGTCCCGGGATTAATAATCTCTGGACACCGTGGATTATCTTGTAGTTATGTCTAAGACTCCAGTTTATGAATATTCTTAATTATGTTTATTATACACATCACAGTTTTTATTGAGAATTCAACTATATAATGGTTGATCTCATGGATTATTAACTAAGAGTTATATTCTCATCTTAAGTTAGTAATTAAGAAGTAAGTGCTCTTCCTTGGACTCTCCCAAGAAAGACCATGTTCGCACTTCAACCCTCGAACTAACTTCTCAGTTCGGCCCCATAACTAAGACTAAATTAATATAACAAAAGTGTCATCTTATACGTACTGAATACGTCAAAGGCCCCGCTGTCAGTAAGGTCCAAAGGATGAGAAATCTTACAATTGTTCTGGGAGTAAAAACCAGCAAAGTATGAGAAACCCAAGAGTTTCTCCAAAAGGGTTTTATTGTCTTATGCAGATGTTTGCAAGTGCCGATAGGCTTGTTTGAACTTCGTGAGAACTTTCCATAAGACTGTACTTATTGATATACAGTACACATAGTACTTATTAACATATATACATCGATAATTAATAATAAAGAGGTTGGACACAGCAATTGATTCTCAATAAAAAATAACTATGGGTAAAACGTGTCATTTGTACATTTTTCTTTTGATCTTAGATTGTTTGCATCTTTGTCCATGAACTTATCTACAGCGCTTAATACATGGCATTTTGAATGTTCATCGTTATCCTGATCGTCTCCATCTGACACCATGTATAATTTCCTCTTGCGAGATCTTGGAATACGCTCGCTATCGTTCGGAAAAGATACTTCTATTTTGCTCGTATTCTGCGTCTCGAGCTGGTGAACACCTTTTTATGTAATGTGGGAAAGGAGGTGGCGTGTCTCTAGATCTGTCAGGTGTCTTAATCCTTGGTTTCTGCTCCAGATATTGGTTTTCGAGTATTGTTGTCTCCAAATAGAAATTTGCATCAATTTAATATGATTATGAGGATTTGAAGAAAATATAATACAGTGGAATCTCGCTTAATAATCACTTCGCATAACGAGCAAAATGAATTGTAAGAAAAATGATTCGCATAACGAGTGACGGTGAGAAGAAAAGTCCCGGGATTGCGCGTTTCCTACATCATTTTTAAAACTTGTCTACACATATTATGTGTATTTTGAATATTTTTCACAATGCGAGCAAAAATCCGGAAGTTTTGAAACGGATTAAACTTCGTTAATACGAAATAGAAGATTATTGAAACATTATTTTTGCTTAAATATTTAAAATAAATGGCATCAACAATTTCTATATGAATTAAATAATTATTGTTATGAGGATTTTATTTGGAATTTGATTACTAAAATGTTGAGAGAACCGAAAATAAATTTGAGAATTTGAATAAGCTGGAAGAAGAGGTTATTATGCGTCGTGTGTAAATATTGTCGTTTAGAGATAAGACATTTTTACAGCTGTTGAACTTTCTGGTCAAATATCAGGAGATATGGTGATCATTATCAAGATACTGAGCATAAAATTTTAAAAATAGAAAAGAAACATGCAATTTACAACTCAATATGAATTATCAGAAATTTGTAATTTTAGAAAATAATATGCATATATAGAAAATTTTAATGTAGTTAATGTTTTTTTTAATAATGTTAGAGAAATGTTATTCTAACTTAATATTAATACATAGCGGAAAGACTATGTTTTAACAATTGCGCTTTAGCTTAAATTGAGGTAAATAAATAAATATGTATAAACATTGAATAACTTAGCATTTAATGTGATTATATTATATTGCAAATATTACTCACTGTATATTATTATACTATATTCAATTTGGGGTTAAGAAACTTCAACAAGGAATTACTTTTATTTTATCACTTTCAGTGTATTAATCATAAAATGTATTGAGATGTTACATGATTATGTAAAACGAGACAAAAATACTATTTCTATAATTCACTTAATACCGATTTTTTATGGAACTTGATTATGCCATTGTTTGAAATATGAATCATGTTACAGGTAGATCCTGATAAATACTGTAATAAATACTATGACAGAAAAGCAATACTCTACAAAAAATACATAAAATGCATCAAAACTAATTAACAAAATATTAGTTGAAGTAAAAATTTCTGAGCGTTTTTCGTTAGAAGGCTTTATTGAGCCATACCTCACAATGTATACGTTGCATCTTGTCATTCTATACTGCGACTAAAGACGACATAACGCAAAAAGAAGTTCTTTGACAGTTTTGTGGTCCAAAATGGAGGTAAAAAGACAAAAAATTCGATATATTCTTCGGTACGACTATGACCAAGGGAAAAAGCGGAGCATGTGACCAAAAGTGTGTTGTTTATGGACCCAATACAGTATCGAATGCAACAGCAAAGTGTTGGTTCCAACGCTTCCGTTCTGGTAATATGGATGTCTAAGATGAGACATGCTCTGGTAGGAGAATATCGTCGAAAATATTGATAAAATCATGGAAATCGTCGGATCAGATCGGAATGCAAGCACTTATTCCATTGCCCATGAACTCGTTTGGAACAATTTACGTAAGTAAGGCTGGTTTCAAGAAGAAATGAAAATGTTATTCCACTATTAAACATTCTAATTATTCAAAAGTATTGAAAAACTCTAAAATAATATTGACTATAAAACTTCTTGTTTTCAATTTTTTAAGTACAAAAGGGGGTAGCGGACCAAAAAAGTTTAAGGAATACTGCTATAGACAACCACGAGACTGCAGAAGATGAGCACAAAAGCACATGACTTATCAATTTTAATATGTAAATTATATAAAAAAAAAAAGAATCATTTTAAATAACATTATTGTGTTTATCAACAAAAGAAAATATGAATTAAATTAAATTCCATATTTATTGAAATCTGATTAATTATTTCTGAAATTATGTGTTAGAAATGAATCGACAAAGAAAAGTTATATAAATTATTTAGTAGTATTCAGTTGGATACTTACAAACAAGATAATAATCTATATCAGGGGTCCCCAACCCTATACCCGCGGGCACCTTGGCACCCACAGACCGTTTTACGTGTGCCCGCTGTGTGATCGAATGTGCTCTTGAGTGCAAAAAGGTTTGGGATCTAGATAATCTTGAATGGAAATGAAAAACATATTTCTTCATTCGTTTGTATTAAAATTTGTATTAAAATATATAACTATTACTTTATCACAATAAATACCACGTTTGTATAAAATATATTTAATTTTTATATTGTCTGCGTTTTAGCATTGAATATTAAAATACATATTCCTCGCTAGTATGTCCCCAATAGTCTCTGTGACACTTTCACTGGAAACGGTAAAAAGTGTAATTACAAACTACAGCGAAATATACCATCGAAGACTACAATAATACCCAAATAAACTAGCGGAAAATATACACGTACTAGTAAATCCAACACAAACATAAAGTCTTAATTCTAGACTTACCACATAGATCAGGGATTCCCAACTCAAATCGTTTGGTGTGCTTAAACGAAGAATTTATTCAGAATATTTTATTAGCTTAAATTTATGTGACACTAGTTTTTATATGTTTTTTGATATCTTTTTCATATCAACTGGTAATTTCGTGAATTTATTAGAATATTAAATAAAAATTGACATTTTGATGGCATTCTGTAATGATTACATTCATTTAATTTCATTGTTATATATCTGTTAGAATACTTCAATTGGAGTACGGGTTAGCAATACCTGACATAGATGATATTATACAGATAGATATTGCTCCACATCTTCATAACATTTATACCGCCATCAAATTTACTTATTCTTCAATAGATTGTAAATAGATGTTATAAAAAAATATATTCTTGAGATTTCTCGGGAAATCTACTATGTTCTTAATGACATTATAAATGCTTATCAAATCAAATTAAGTTAGATTTTACAACAAATATATGAAAAAAGATCATAATTGTACATACATTTTAAAACTTGCATTTGTGTTTTTCTCTCTTCATGCTATTGTTTTATTTATATGTTTTTTATGCCTGAATTTTTATTAGATTATGTTTAATAAATATATTTAAATAAATAAAAAGTATAAAAATAAAAAGACAATAAATAGATGGAAGTAATAAAAAAACTATTCAAAACTTCGTAAAATAATCAGAATGTAAAAGCAGACTACTAAGAAAGTACTGCTTTTATTTGCAAAGAATATTAAAATGTGGTTGCAGTGATAACATTGGGGGAAAGGCGATTGCGATAAGATTATACGAAGATCTTGTATTCTTGAGATAATATCGTCAAAGAGTCTGGAGAAAACACAATACTCAGTATTATGCCAAGAATATTGTGCCTGTTGTAGCTCTCTATACGACGCCCTTTGATAAATCTTAAATCGAAATCTCTTACATATTTATATATTTTGCTACGAATGCTTTTGCCTATTGTATACAATTTGTTTTGAATGAAAATAAAGCAATTGAATAATTGTTAAATGTGAGAGGCGCAAAACTAACCACAGTTCATATTTGTCCGTTTTTGAATATATTTAGACTAGTTTTTGAGTTCCTAATAAATTCCTTGCTTAAATTATATTCTTATCACATAGTCTTTGCTTGCAGAAAAACGATTATTTCAAATTTACTACGGAATTTAGAAATTGTTCCATCTTTTCAACAGTTTACGATGGCAGTCTCAGAAGTATCTCACGTATAAATAGCCGTTTTTCTTTGAAAAAAAAACTACTACAATCAAAAGTATCAAGCTGATAAAGTTTAAGATTGAAGTTTGAAGACGTTACGTTATTTAGTATTTGTTTGGCAGCCATCAATAGTGAACCCTGTCAGTGAATTTGCAAACATAGAAAAAAATGGTAATCATTATGTGATACAATACTTTCATTTAAAAGGTCCTGCTCGCTTCCCAACTTACAAAAAATGACGCGGATGATAAAAGCTTTGCCAACAATTAAGAGGTGGAGTCCTCGGTTGCTGTCTATTTTGTACAACTCAACGGTTCTCACTACAAACAGGGTATCGAAGTTATTGAAGTTTATCGTGCTAAAAGAAAGCTATATTGAGATATAAACATAGTTTATTTTTTGTATTTTATTCGTTAGGTCGGGTACTTCTGGGACTACTCTCGTACATTTGTATGTAATTATAACTTTGTTAAGTAAATTTGAATTGCTGTTTTTGCGTTTTCCGCTCTTCGTATCAGGGATGAAAGAGGGGAACACGTTCCGCGGATAGAAAGCATACGTATAAATAAACAAATTTGTCGAGTTTTGCATAGGTGGCATTTGTTTATCTACGTGGCTTCGCGTACGTTTGTTTCGTTGGTGCTTCTGATGTTTATTCAACTCACAGCGTCCGGATTTGTTTGCAGCTCGGCTTTGATTGCTTGCATGCTTTCTGCCTGCCTCTCACTCTTGTCAGCTGATAATTTTCCCGAAATGTAATTGATACGCCCACTCGCTCCTATCTGGAACATCTCCGGACGGATACGGATTTCTGTGAATCAATTAATCATTTCTCTTTCATTACAAACCACCGATCGACGCTGACGAATTGAGAGATTACGGGGCTTAAAATGATCAATAACAACACCACACAGCACGTCCGCACTTCTCCCTCAACAACAATATCCTGCTCTCAATTGATCTCTATTTCAGACGTTTCCAATTATCCGATTTTTCTTTTCGTGTGTTATTTCAACGTTTTCTTTGAAATAACTGTATATTATAAATAGAAACACAATTTGCGCATTTGTTCCGAAACAGTTGATTACTATTGGGATTGAATTGTGTATAACAAGATATGAGTTTTTAATCTTTTCGTTTCCAATTCCACTATGCGACGTATTGTTGTGCAGACATAATTGTTTTGTTAAATTTCATTCATACGTAGAAACGCAATTATAAGTATCTCTTAAGATTTTGACAAAATATAAAAGAAAATATAAAAAAAAATATTCAAATAAATAATTTTACCTAACAAAATTATATAATATTTTGTTGATTTATTAGATATTTATATTTCAGCTATTCCCGTCCATGCAATATTCACTAACAGTCTTATGAATTCCATTTAGTTTGAGTGGATTTCTTTGTTCCATATATTTAAATATTTATCAATACTGACATTACCTTTTATTTCTTATTTCACGTTACTTCTAAATTATTACACCACATTACGAGTTTACATATAGGATATAACTTATGAACACTTATTTCAATAATAGTTATATAATAAACAACAATAAGAAATAATCTAAAATACAATTAGACTATTTGTTATTAAGGTTTATTATGAATAAGTCTATATCAATTAATAATACTGTCGAGATTATGGTTGTTGGGATTTTGATTGCCGAGATTTCTATTGCCATCGCATAAGAACACATTTTCAAGTTATTTGATTATATTTATTTAAGAGATTAGTTTCAAGAGATCGTTAATATCCGTAATAATGGTATTTTATATTTTATGAACGAACATTTAGAAACTCTGCTCCGCGTGTATTTGCTTTGTAAAACGTGAATGAATGATAGCGAGAATACGTGAAGCGTAAAATACATTCTATACGGTAATTGAGTGCACGTTGTTTAGCACTAATAGCCATGTGACAAGTCGGAGATAATTACGTTACAAATCAGTTGGCAGCATCGCAATTTCTGTGTGATTTCAACGTGATCTGATAATGGTCGGACGTTGTTTCATTTGCGCCTTGCGTAATTCTCTTATCCGTGCATTAAACTTGACATTTGTCTGTGTATATTTAGGTAACCTTTATTTGCGCTTAAAACCTTCGAAAAAAAATTCCAATAACCTTCGGTGTATTGAATGTGGTACACGCAATGTGAAAACTGTACGTTAAAACCAAAATTAATGAAACACAAAGGTAGAGAAAAAAAACTGTAAATGACCTAGAAATATAAATATGGGGTTGTCATTATCGATTCAGAAAGCAAGTGAATTATGTAATGTTTTCTTGTGCTAATAAATTGTAATTTTACTCAGTTTTTTTTTTTTTGCATGTACATGTAATACCAAAATTTATTTTTTTTATTGAGAAAAAAGTTTAAGTAAAATCTGAATTGTTATTAACAAGTAAAAACATATCTTATTAATTGAGCTAAATTTAATACAAATATATTTTAACTGTTTTAATAAATTAAATTTACAATAAAATTATTTTTGTTTAAAATATTTTTAATTAAAAATATAACAAATATTGGAATTAAAAAAAGGAATACAGTTGAAGAATCAATACAATTTCAATAAATGTACAGCGCATATAATTTGTGATACGTACAACCTTTGAAATATTCAGGATTTATGGGGCTTCGTTGCATTGATTGTTTTTTTTTCAATAATAACATAGTTTATTTGCTTATGGTTTCTGTACATTCTAAATAATAAATATTTCCGACAACCATAATTTCGACAGTATCAAAATCCCTACAGTATATTTTGTTATTTTGTATTCATTGAAAACCAAAACCAAGTTCCCCGAACCTAAGACAATATAGTGGATATGGAAATACCCATAGCACCAAATTGTTTGTATGTATTATTAAAATACAAACTCTACTCAGCTGACTATATATAGCGCACAATATTGCTTACTAATCATTGAAACAACAAAATCATTTAAATATACTGTCATGTCCCAGTGATGGAATTCTGGATACAGTGGAATATTGTCTGGTGTTGTCGTTGTGGAGTCTCAGTTGTAGGAATTAAGTAGTTCGTTTGGTTTACAACAAGTTTATTATAATAATTGGTACTCTTGGGGTCCTTTTCAAGACAATAAAGATACTTTGATAGGTTGACTAAGACTAATTCTAAATACTTATTTTACTTACAAAGTTAATTCTTATTAATACGGGATGGGAGTTGTGATCGGAAGTAGAATTTGCATATATTGAATTTGAAGCAATGAAATTTGAGAGTTGTTGCAATATTTCTTCAATTACGTATTTTAATTATTCATAAATTATAGTTTTATTAGTAGAAATACTAAAGATCTAAATTAAGGCCAGCACAATTATCTACAGCAATCTGTCTTCAGGAAATCAATAAGCTGATGTGGTTGCTTTAAATAATAAAAAAGACCCTATTCTATAAAGCAGCTAGATGCAAACTTTTTTTTTACTTATTTTGGTCCTTTGGACCTTTTAGCTTTATGAGTGTAAAGTGAGGACATGTATGTAGTTTACTAATTACAAGAGGTTTCTGCACCTGATGTACGTTTCTAATATTTAAAGGGTTATTATGCTTCTTGTCAACTATATTAAATTTCTAAATATAATTTTTACTAATTATGCAACATTGAATTAGTCATTCACGAAAATTATTAACATAATTTGATCCAGTTTCAAATCAGTGAATAATTAAATAAAATATATACAGATGTCGTGTCCCAGGGATGGAATTCTTGACACAGTGGAGGAATATTGTCTGGTGTTGTCGTTGTGGAGTCTCAGTTATTGGGAATTTAATGAAATTCGTTTGGTTTTACATAACTTTATTCGTTACTTGATTGATTTAAGATTCATCTGAGACTATGCTCAAAATATTAAGGTTTTACTGAGACTCTATCAGTCTTTGAATGTTTTACTGAGACTAATTCTAAATACTTATTCTACTTACAAAGTTAATTCTTGTTAATGTAGGGTGGAAGTTGTGATCGGGAGTAGGGTTTATATATATTGATGATTAAGCGTTCCCACGGGAATCGGTCTTGGTGGTTTTGTTTATTATAAGACCGGGACAAATTCCTATGCATTTGTTTATATGAAAAAGATGATTGATTACGATTGTACGTGTAATGATCATTATGTGTTTATAATAAGGACTTGAATTCGGAGTAAAGGTATAGGAGTATCGATGGGAATGTTTACGCTTGATCCCCTTTGTTTATATAACAGTGTATCGAACTGGGATCACGGTGGAGGTTCTATTATGCTGATGTTTATGTTTATATAATAATGCGACTAAGAGACGCCGAGGATGTCTCTAGTTCGTTAATACACTATATTAATAATAACAATTATTGGTGCTCTCGGGACTCTCAAGATCGGATTCGAGAAGTACCTGGAAGAGCTACCGTGTAGAGTTAGCGCCGAGCAGGTGCAAAAGATCGCACTGCTGGGAACGGCTCACATCCTACGCAAGGTCTTATCTATCGGCCAATGAACGCCCTAGTGCCCGGGTAGGGCCCCGGCAAAGAAGAGCAACTGGCACGAAAGTGCCAAGTCACAAATAAGTGAAATAACAATAATAATGGTTGGATACAACACAGTGATACCTTATTTAGCGACCATGATTCGTTCCAGAGAATTGATTTTAAGGCACTTTACAATGTGAAAATCAAAAAAACTCTCAAGAGTAATACTCGTATATCAAAACCAAGTTTGTTTATAAAGTTAAAAGTTATTAAAAATATTTGTTTGTCTTGCAAACATTCGTAGACCAATTTACTCGCAATTCAAGTTACAACTGTATTACAAAGAAATGTTTTTATATACAATAAGACCTCGTTTAGCTCTTAGAATACGTTCCTATATGACAAGGACTAAACGAAGTAAATCGGTTCGGATCAAAATGATCAAAATCTCCACAGTCAATTTTCTTATATGATATAGACGTAAACCAAATGAATTAAAAAAAGGAACGTTATTACTTACTACGTGAATAAAAAAAGAACATCGATATTATAGTGTAATCGTGTTTGAATACCTACGCTAAATGTAAACTATCTAGTTAATTATCCTTAGAAACATCAAGATTTGCAAAAAATAATATTTGTTGAATGCGCATTAGAGAGAAAGGAAAATGTTCGGGATTTTGATACTGTCGGGACTTTTATATTGTCGGGATTTTGATACTGTCAAGATTTTGATAATGTCATGATTTTGATATTGTCGGGATTTCAAATGTCGAGAATTTGAATTTCGGAATTTCCATATAGACCCCTTCTTTGTGCCGCAGTCAACACAATATAGCACCAGCGTTAAGTAAACACTTTGGCATAGGTTACGTTAAGTGTCATAGATGGGGGAAAGATAATATACATGTGGTATCATTGCTTAGTTTATTAGTGTACTTTTTACACCGGCTTGAGTAGTTAAAGGTTAAAATAGTCAATGCAATTTATTTGTCATTTACTCGTATTTTTTAATATTCAAATTATAAATATTAATATATATTTCCAAAAGCAATACATTTCATTGATAAATTCTTACATAAAAGTAGATTTAATAAAAAAATAATTTTTACTAATTCAAAATTATTGTGTACTAAATAAATTTGTGTATTATATATTTGAGTATTTCATACTGAAAAAATTACTTCTTGTATATTAATTCGTACACTAAAATCTTTATAGTTTTATGCGCGTTTAGACATAACCATTTTCAGATAACTGTTTGAAAAGTAATAGAGATAATTACCCGAATGCTTCATTTTTATTTAGACAAATTACTTGGAAGCTGATAAACAGGTCATCGTATATTTAGATTCAATTGCAATGTGCAATCTATTTTCAGCATAATATGTTTGTTTAAGCTATTCACGAAATACTGTACGAATGGTTAATTTTCGCATTGAAATAAACGCTAAAATACTATTAGTCTGTGTGCGTCAGAAGATCTACATTAATTGTGGTATATTTTCAACGTTCGACGTTCATAATTCACCATTGACTATATTTGTTTGATGGTAAACATCATCTACGATAACAACGCATGCAACACAATCGAACGGGAAGCTAATCATAAATAAATCGCGCTAATTGAATGCCGTGTATGAAATGGATTTTCGCTGTTCTATCCTGCCGTTTATGCTGATTTCCTGGAAATCACACTGCATGCACTTATAATATCAGATTATCCGTTTACGAGTAAATTCAGTAACAATACAACATTATTGATTTTTATATAGATGTTACACACATATTCACATATACATATTTTACATATGTTAAAGTGTAAACTTGTCTATTTTTTAAAAGCATTGAATTAAATAAAATATCCAAGTCCACATTTAAAACTTTGTTCCCAAATAATTGGATTTCCGAACTTTACTGAAAAACGACGAAGGTCTCAGTTCCCGAATATAATTTTGCTTTTGGTTTTTGATAATTAAAATGTCATTTCACATTTAATAATTATAATTAAAATAATCTCTAATCTCTTAAGATTTCTTTTCAACAAATTTGAAATAAAATTCAATATTTTTCATGCTCATATAAATATTATTTTAAGTAATTCAGACATTTTTGAAACAATAATTTCTTAAAATTTGTTACTTTCGTGTCAAATGTACAATTTTTTTTGTAATAATATCTATTGAGAAATATTAAAACAATTGCAAAAAGTTCTTTATTCATGAATATTTGTATGAGATGTAACCTGTTTAGTAATGTTACGTGTATATTTGGAAGTATTTATTAATGTTAGGTTATGTCAAATTAGGTTAAGTTAAATTTAGGTAAGGTTAGGTAAATAATGTTGAAAATAACCTATTCAAATGCGTTTTTCACTTTACACGGTTTTAAATTCAAAAAGTTATAATTTCGATTTACATTTATGTTATTCATGACTAATTGTAGTCGGAGAAGTCAATTTATTCAACTAGTACATAAAATATAGGTTAAGATAAGTAAATTAATTAATTAGATAATCATATTGTCGATAATTTTCTACTAATGGTATAGACATACTTTCATTGGAAAATATCTGTTGGTAGTACTGTTTTTATTTGATTTTCTTGCATAAGATTAAAGAAGGAAGTAACTTAAATCGAAGTTTTTATTTGTGATATACATTTTTGATCTCAAGTACTTACAGAATCTTGTAATAAATGAACGCAAAGTAAATGATTGTTCGTAATTATATAATTGCTGATATTTATTTAATTATTGTAATTAAATTCTTAGTTAATATCATTTACATATCAAATATTATGTAATAAACATAATAATTATATGCAGTGATATTTCCATTAAATGTCGTCAATTACTTAGCACGATTGCCCTAACCTAACTTTACAAAATATAGAAACCTGACATAATCTATCATTAGTCATTATGTAAAAATATACATCTATATACTAATTTATTGATTTGAAAGAGATTTAATTGGACTTCTAGTTTTCTTTTTCATTTACATATTTTATTGTTTTATTAAATAACTCTGTGACTTATACTCATTATAAGTAATGTAAGAAATAAGTTCCACTCAGCAATTAGAGCTCTTACTAAATTGGCACAGTAAACAGTTTTACTGCCGTCCGTTTTTATCGCGTAATTTATTTTTTTCCTACTATATACCAAAACACGAAACGAATTGATAACAAAAAAGAGTTTTAAACCTCGTGCACTGTTTGCTAAAGAACTGGTTGTAACGCACATCCCGTGTGCGTCCTTAAGACCAAAACAGGAATTTGTTTGTTTTTTTTTTGTTAAATAAAAATTCCAGCGTATTTATTTTTGGGTGCGATAAGCAATCTTTCGATAAGTTCATTGATGGCCTTACGACGAGTGAGTAGTGGTAGGTTTCAGATTTCGGAGTTACGTTATTCGCGCGTCGCAGACGAAAACTTCGCATCGTCCGCATCAATTCAATTTCTCTTCGTTAGTTTTGTATTCGAAATATCGTGTATTTTTTTTTGCAGATGATACCGTTGATGTGCGAAATCCTACGAGCCTGGACTATAACAATCTAGAAGATAATTGTGACTGCATGAATCCAATTGATTGTTACGTAATAAACGGGAGAAGTGATTGTTGAGTGAAGCAGCAACGACGACGATTCAACGATTTGTTTCGAACTGTGATAGTGAGAATGCAGCAAACTGATGGTTACTTAAAATGAGTGAGTATTTTTTTTTAGATAGGAATTACGTGATTGCGCTGACCTTGAGATTTATTGTGTTTATTTTATCGAAAGTGTATACACTTTCGTTTTGAGTATTATACACAAATAACATTTGGTAAAATGAGAATAATTAAATCGTTATGAGAATATTCAAGAGCAAAAGGTTAAGGCCCTTTATAACAGTCGATTATTTTTTATGTTATTCAATTGTCATTAGTTTATGCGCTCATTAAAATAATTAAAGATCAATTTAAAGTAAAAATAATTGTTTAAATATTTGAAAATGTAAAGTTTATTCAATTATTTGTCCTTAAAAAATGTTGATACACTTTAGTTTTGAAGAAATTTCAGTGATTACAAAAATATTTGTAATTATATTACTTAACCGATAATATAGTCAAAGGAGACTGGGTAAAAATAATGAATTATTGTTTGAAAACTTGAAGTATAGCAGTATTTATTTAATTTTCAACAATCTAATGAGAAGTAGCTTAAACTTGTATATTAGTTTTTTAATATGTAGAATTATATAACATAATCCTAAAAGTACATCTACTCTGCACTTGATGAAAATTCTGACCGAAAAAGCTTTATCGCAGCAACCATTAGAGAGAATAGAATGTCGAAGTATCCGTGATAAAATTAATGATTTACTTGTTGTGCGATCAAAAATTATAACAAGAAAATGGGAGGAGTTGATCTAATTGGTCAGTCTGTGAACAATTATTGTATTGCTATAACAAAATGTGGTGGATACTTCTTACGTATTTGCTGGACCTAACTATGAAAACGCATGGACACTGTAACAATTATTATCTGGCCAAAAGATAACTCAATTGGGGTTTACAAAATACATTGTATGAACCGAAACAGAATAAAAATAAGATAGGTAGAATTTGCTAAGCAAGGATTTTAATTCTTTGGCAGACACATTTTGTTTATTTTCTTCGATTTTCTCAATAAATATAGACTGTGATGGAGCTGATCGAGATTCAGTGCGACTCGAATTTGAGACAAAATTAATTGAAGTGTGCCTGAATTTTACAAACACTTACTAGTCAGATTTGAAAATACCCGAAAATTTGTATATGAAATTATTTCAGCAGTTATTTTCAGTTATGAGAGGAAGTAAGTCTCCTGTTAGAAATAGTATTAATGACACTCATCTTTGGTCAGTCTTGAATGTAATCACTGCGAACAAAATTTCTCCCGTAATAGGAAAGATAGTTGCAGAGAAAGGATGTAAAGTGTCAGGACGTAAACATTAAATTTTTCTTATACTTTTATATATGTTTATTATAATGTATTCGAAATAAACTTACGTTTCTATGAATATCGATTTTATTTGCGGTCCATCTAAAGTTAAACCTTGTTTGTTTTGGCCTTTGAGTTTGACACCCTTGTTGTATGGCATTATTTATTTAGATCAAATAAGACACGGTGCAATTTGATAATAGTGGAAATTTTGCTGTACAATTAAAATTTAGTTTATATTGAAAATTTCTTTAGTGAATCCGCATTGATCGAAGCCACACTATGCGAGGTATTGTCATATATTTAAGTTAACTAACAGCTAGTATAGCGTTAATATAACTATAGTTTACAAGTATACATTCGACAATGATCTTCTACGGTAATATTCTAAAGAAATATTTACTTATTTATTTGTAGATTAAATTGTTTATTATTTATAAACACGTTCGAAATCCCGACTATATCGAAATCCCGACAACCATAATCCCGCATTCGAAATCCCTACTATATCAAAATCTCGACAACGATAATCCCGACAACCGACATTCGAAATCCCGACTATATCAAAATCTCGACAACCATAATCCCGACTGTATCAGAATCTCGACAACCGAAATCCCGTCAATCAAAATCCCGGCGTTCGAAATCCCGACAACCATATTCCCGACTATATTGAAAATTTCTAAAATAACATTTTTAAATTATTCCGGAGCGTAGTCACCATGTGCTACATTTTTATTATTAATAATAACAAATTATTATTAATTTATTAGATTTCCTTGACTTTTGATTGTCGGGATATCGATTGCCACCGTGGTAACTCAACTACGTTTGATAGATAGTTTGAAATTTAATATGTAAATCAATTACTTCGTAAATTACTTGGAATGTACCTTAATAAAATAATTCATGATTATGCGATTATTTCCTCATTACTATTTGAGTTTCTATGTTCATTACAATTTAAGTAATATTTACTTAAATTTATTATTGACACATTTGTACACATCATTATTTATTATTTTCTAGGAGTATTGTTATTTGAAAGGAATAGACAAGTGTACCAATTTACATTACTATATTTAGTTATTTCTAGTTACTGAAGTAATTGCAATTAGTTCAACATTTTGCATGCAAATCTATTACAACAAATTAATTACTTGACAAGTTACTTAGTAATATTTGTGATTATTTTTTTATTTTTAAGTATTTGATGTATCTCCAAAATTGATAATTCATCAGCAGTAAGTCTTAATTCAAAAATATACAGTGGACCCTCGCTTAACGAGTTTAATCCGTACCAAAAATTTCCGGACTTTTACTCGTATAGTGAAACATATTCGAAAATACACAAGTTTTAAAAATGATGCAGCAAGTGCGTAATGCTGGACTTCTCTTCTCATCGTCACTCGTTATGCGAAACGTCGCTCGTTAAGCGAATCATTTTTCTTACAATTCATTTTGCTCGTTAAGCGAGGTTCCACTGTATAATTATTTTGATTTTAGTTTGAAAAAATATATATAGACAGGCAATTGCAGTACTGTGAAGTAGTCCGAATATATTTTCTTATACTAATGTTGGGAATAAGTGTTTACTTCAAAATACACAAATGCCGACGGATCTTTTAAATGGAAAATGCGAAGCGGTATTGGATTTCAGATACGGAAGAGGCTAGAGAGTTTTGTTTACAACTTACGCTGAATATTAAATAACACGATTACTTGGGCACACAAACAATGCTTAACTAAAATAATGTAAGTTTAAAATACGTTTATTCAATTTGTTTTTTTTTTATCTTTTTAAGGAATTTTAAAATTGGAATTAAGGTTTTAAATATATTTTGCTAAATATATAAATTGAATATTTTAAAGTTTTTTTTTTATGTTTTCCATAAAAGATATACAAATACTAATGATGCATACAAAATGAAATACTTTTATTTAGTTAATTTTTTATAAGAAAATCTATTATATAATTGATTATGATAATCTTGTTATCTGTAATCTTTAATGTTTCAACGGTATGCAGATAACGAGTAATAACGGATGTTAACATATTGTAGCAATTTTATTTGTCCCCGAAGGAAAGACGTCTCGCATATTTCATATCATCCAACACCTACCTACCTGTAGACTATGTGAAATTAAATACCGTCGGGATTACTCCTAACACACATTAATCACGTGCAGATTATAGTAGAATGACAAATTCACTTGCATTTCTAACATAATCTGTTTTATTACGATAATGAGTGATTTAACATTGAAATTGGAACGTAAAATTTGTCAATTTTAAAAACGAATTGCGAAACCATATCAGTGGTTTCTGCAGTTTCTTTTACTAATAAGTAAGAAATTTTTAAATAAGCAGAATTAGCTATTCTTAATTGTGATATTTATTTGTCTGATAAATAAACTCTGTTGTTCAGTTAAGTTACGTTTCGGTTTAGAATTTTTTTCTTTCTAATTTCTGAATTTTTTTGAAAAATTGTATTATTTTTATGTGTACTAATGAAATATCACTCTAGTTAGTTTTTTTTAGCAATCACTGGACTTGAATTGAAGCATCCAGTGTTTTTATTTATAATAAATGAAACAAAATTGTTATTCAATAATAACATTTAATAAAAACAAAGAAATTAAATAATCACAACTCGAGATAAAAAATTCTTGAAATCACCAAGTTTATCTAGTTCACGAATATGAAGTGTAGCACGTCGTTGCTTAACAGAGTATACGAGGATAATGGGAATAGATCTTTACGGATAAAGATTTTTCAACTGTTTATTGAAAAACTGATGTGTTTCATTATTTCGTATTTATTTAACAAACGTCAAAGATTTTATGGCTCCGCCGTTCAACAGTGATTCACAAGTATTTGGGGGTCACATCAATCCAGGATGTTTTTCTAAACATACCCATTCTTCGGGGAATCGCAGAATTTGGTTTTAAATGCGGACCAAAAAGTTTGAGAAACGCTGACTCGTTGACCTCGCCACCATAGTGCAATTTTACAAAAGCAAAGTTTTCAGTGACATCCGTCACTCGTGCGTTAAATGCTAGATGTCGCTAAAATTCACAATTGTTAAAATAGCGAAGTTAAAATAAGATTTTTTTTTACTAAAAATATTTATTACAACTACGGACGCCTCGGGCAACTTGGTGCACCGCGTTGTCGACCCCTGGTCTAGCCTATTTTGGTATCGACTATTGTTCTTCATAATTGATTCCTCCGCTGTTTCCATTTGAAGATCCTCGTGAAATCTCCAGACAGGTTTTACAATTACTTTATAAATCAGCAGCTTGTTTTCTTTCGAATTTGCCGAATCTTCCCATAATAGCCAGTAGAGTTTTCTGATCTTAAAATCGAATTTTTGCTTGGATGTGATCTTTCCAGGTCAATCTTCTATCTAGATGCATACCCAGATATTTAAATTTATTAGCCGCCAGTATTATATTTCGGTTGAGAGTTATCAGTGGGCAGGAGTCCGTTTTCACGGTGAAGGTGACTCTTTTCGATTCATTGACCTTCACTCTCCATTTTTTGTTGCCATTCCAGTATTAAGTTTACTTTCAGGTGAAGTGTGATATGCATGCACTTGCTGGATGTGCATCAGATGATAATATTATAGATGAAGTAGCTTTTTCTAATGGTTTACTTTACACAAAACTTAATTAATTATTTACAAATGAATTTTTGAGTATATATATTTGGTTTGATATAAATTAATGAAATATTTGTATTTTTTAACACACGTCCAAAAAAAAAATATATCTGCATTATTTGTTTCAATTATAATATAATACTAAAAGTATACGATATAATAGACAATTGTAAAGAAAATGTTAAAAGCTACAACTCCATTACATCGGTTTACAATTAACAATAATTTATTTCCATTTTTGTTCCCTAACCCTAACATGATTTAATTTCTTTAGATGTTTAGTTCCTAAATTTAAAAAAAAAATCTACAATAATTTTACCTGAAAAACAACCTTTTTCGTATATCAACTTTTCTACCGGTTTAAAACGAATAGAATATACAAAATATGGAAACAGTGAAATCTCTTTTTGTGCTGTTCATTTTTTGTGTATGAATTTAATTCCTCGATTAGTCCGGGTTATTAGTGGAACCGATACCTATATTTTAATTATATAAATGATAGATTGACAGATTTAAGTTACAAAATTTATCAGAAACTGTTTAAATATTCAATGAATATAATCCATAATTGGAGTTTAAGTCATATTTATTGAAAATAATTACAATAACTAAATTATTGGTAAAATTTTAATTCTAAATTTTACCAAAAGCAAATATCAACTGTTATAAGATTGACTTAATGTTCACAGGAATAGATTGTAAAAAAAGTATATATTTTCAAATAATGGAGAAATTATCAATATGTTTAGTTTTTAGTTAATAAATCGATTATTATATGTTAAAACTATTAGAATGTTTAAAAATATTGTTTATAAATACGTATAAATAACATGGAAGGGGGATAAGAAGGTATAAATGTTGAAATATTGAAAACATGAGCAAATATGTTCAATAAGATAAGAATTAGAATGCTCGATGTTTAAATGTGCAGAATGAATGTACACAGAAAGAACAAACATCGAGTGATAAGATTTCTTCTAAATGTACTACATTGCGAAGAGTTTATTTTTATAAATAAATAAAAAAAGAATTGAACACAGAATATCAGTTTGAATAAATAAATGTTGTAATAATAATAAAAGAACTATTTTCTGATAATAATTATTTATATAATATATTTATTGGACAGTGTTATGATAATAAACAAAACAAAATAATTCATGTAACAAGTTAATGAATAAAAAATATATTTTATAAAAAATAATTCAAATGAATAAATAAGATTATTAAATTCTGAAAAGTGTAGAATTTATCTACACATAGAAATATAAAAAATGACAAATAATTTCTTGAAAGCGGTAGAATAAACATTCGTCTTCGAACTAAAAAATTTCTTATGAAATGTGACTCATGACAGATATGTGATTCAATTGGTAAATTATTATGACCAACCGTTTCATTATCATTGATTATTTAATTATAATGTATACTTGTCAACACTCTTATCACGTGTATTTAGTTATAACTATTTTATTACCAACCATACTGCGAGAAAAAATATTTACTTTTAAACTAAAAAATTTATGCATAAGACGATACTTTTGATAATTATTGTTTTAGTATTTGTCTAAGTTAAAAATTCAAGAAAATAACTAACAAACATATATTTATAATGTCGTGTCCCATGGATGGAATTCTGGACACAGTCTCAGTTGTAGGAATAAAATAATTCAATTGGTTTTACATAACTTTATTATATTATTTGGTACTCTTGGGGTCCCTTTCCAAAACAATGTAGTTTTTAGTTTGATAAAGATAGGTTGACTAAGACTTTGAAGGTTTTACTGACACTAATTCTAAATACTTATTCTACTTACGAAGTTAATTCTTATTAATACGGAATGGGAGCTGTGATCGAGAGTAGGGTTTGTATAAATTGATGATTAAACGTTCCCACGAGAATCGGCTTTGGTGGTTTTGTTTATTATAAGACCGGAACAAATTCCTATGCATTTGTTTATATTAAAGTTTATCGAACTGGGATCACGATAGAGATTCCTTTATGCCATGCTTATGTTTATATAATAATGCGACTAAGAGACGCTTTGGATGTCTCTAGTTCGTTAATACACTATACTAATAATAACAATTACAATAATAATGGTTGGACACAACACCCGACTAAGACATTAAGAGACCACAGTGTTCAAAGACATTTCATCCCTAGATACAACAATATGAAGATAACTTATAGACTTTTTGAAAAGTTTATCTTTACTTTATTTTTTGTATAAAAAAGTCGATAAAAATGGCAACATTTTGTGTCGAAACAGTATTTGTTTGTACTTTGATGTAGTCATCGCGTATTTTTTTCCAACGAAGAAGCCTTTGCTTGCTGCATTATAATTAAATAGACAACTAATCAATAAAGAAAAGCATGAAGTTTTTATTCTATAGATACACTTTGTATGATGTTTAGATCATTTATTTCTCGTACGTCACTTTGACTTTTTATTGTATTTTTACATATTCCTAAGAAGCAAAACGTTTCAGTTCTGATTTATACACTAAAAGCATCTAGATTTCGTTATGTTGATATTGTATATCATGAAAACTATCAACAATATTTAGAACTGTTAGAACATTTTATTCTTGGACATTACACGTTTCAGTTTAATTTTGTTGACTATTTATTAATTGGATAAATGTCGTTCAATGTACATCTATTATTCACTAGCTGTGGATGCTTCACAAAGAAAAACTAAACTAATCGATACAGGGAAAGCATGTAGAATTTGTTGTTTTTGATATACTTTGTTTGATATTACATGTTATTTAATAATTGAAACTGATTTATATTTAAACGTGATTAATTTCTCAGACGTTTCTTTGCCTCATTATATTTGTATAATTTCAAGAAGGTTATGAAATATTTTTGTTGACAAATTTTTAAACACAGAGGTGGGCCAACTTGTAGTGGTTGTTTTAAAATATTTATAATTTCTGAGTTTTTATTTATTTTCTAATTTATTTTTGTTGTAGATTATAAAGAATTTTAAAAAATGGCTACATACTCAGGGCAAATTATAGAATTTTGTTATATTTCCAGACGATTTATTGTTAGAAAGCACAAAAATTGTTAACACGGGATTAGGAGAACACACAACAAACAATAAACCAGCCTAAATAAAATATTCGTAAATAAATAACAAATTTGGAGCCAGAAATGTATTAGAAAGAGTCATTACGTATCAACATGAAAATTGAGATCATTTAAATGATATTATTTTCCACACTTGAATAAAAAATATTCTCATAAACTATACTTTCATCTTAAAAAAGAAAATATAAAGTGGAATATATACAGTGGAACATCGCTTAACGAGCATAATCCGTTCAACGGATTTTTACTCGTAAAGTGAAACAATTTTCTCCATATAAACTAATGTAATATACGATAATGCGTTTCATTTTGGAGTCATTTTTCTTGCTCGTTAAGCGACTGTATATTAAATTTAAGTGAATAAGCAAACAATTTCTTTAATATTTGTTTATGTATATTTTTTTCAGCATCAACACAATGAAGATTGATTGGAATAGTGTTGGATTTATCTTAAAGGAAGATCATTAGAGAAGAAACGATTTCAATATGCCTGGAATAGTGGTTTTCAGGCGACGCTGGAGCGTCGGATCCGATGACCTCGTCGTTCCGGGACTCTTCCTCTTCATTATGCATTTAATTTGGTAAGTCCTGACATAATAACTTTATTACAATAGTATTTGTGTTATGTTGTAACATAACAAATTTCACTTTAAACTTCTTTTTCTTTTGTATATTTTATGAAGTTTTTACATTACTATTTTAGTATTGAAAAATTACAATTGGAACATCAACAAATTACATTACGTCTGTTAAAAACCCAAATCTATGTATATTTTTATTACAATTTTACATTTCTTTTATTGTAATAGAAAATGTATAATTACAATCTGAAAAAATGCGTTTTCTGTCAGAAAACTACGAAAAACTATGAAAATTCTACAGTACTTTTAATGAAACTGAGAAGTAACAAATAGAAAACAAATTACATTTCATTAGTTAAAAAATATATCTATGTATATTTTTATGAAACTTTTATAAAAAAGAAACGCATTAGAGTCAATTTGGGTTAATTGTGTTTATTTTTATTATTTTATTTTAGTCCATAAATTGGATAAATAAATACAGAAAACTAAGAATATTTTTATATTCTTATGACAATTTTACATTTATTTGAGTGGCACTTAAAAGTAACAATTGAACATAAACAAATATGTTACGACAGTAAGAAAACTGACTTTCTATTTGAACATTTGGAACATTTCGAATATAAACTAAATTTTGTATTATATGTATTATCATATTTCTATAAAAAAAAATACATTCAATTCAATGGTTTTAAAAAGTATCAAGAACTACGACAATTATATTTTTGAACGAATTTAATTTTATCTTCTGCTTTTCGCTTCCCGTTATAATAATATTATTTACATTAAAGTTTTTTTTGTTTGTAATTTTCTCCTTTTATTTTTATGTTCTAATAACCAGATGCTGCAATATTTACTGCACACACATTATAAACAGTTTAATATTTATATTAGTTTGCTGGAATTAAATTGCGCGTGTATTTTTAGAGCGGTTTGTTTCTGCGATATTTCAACCGTATATATCAACAAAATTCAGTTCTCAAAACAGCAAAGAATTACCGACTAGGGAAATCATCAGCAGCTTTCCATGAACAACCTTAAATACAAACTATAACAACAAAAATGTGGAAATTGTTTGCGTTCTTCTGTAGATGTAATTACTTTTTATCTCTTTTTTTTTGTAAACAATTGTCCAGTTGAATGTTTACATGTTTCCCGAAATACATTCATTCTTGCTGGAAGAAAATGTGTGTGTTTGTGTGCGTGTTTACAATTCAACGCCAAATAAATTGCTGCTGCTGCTAACATTGCTTCGTTTAATTTCGGATGAAATTTATTTACTTGCGTCACAAATACATATTGGCTATTTCAAGTGGTTTTCTATCGAATGAAATTGAAATAAACCAGCTACATTTTATGTATGTTGTTAAAGGTTTCCTTTACATTAAAGTGTCTTTTGAAAGAACATTCACTACACTAAACAATTAAAATATTATGAGTTTCAACTATTTATGTAATGTACAAGTTTTTCTTAGTTAAACTATCAAATTTGCTGCTTCTATTTTATATGTTTAAGTTGCTTATATCTTTTAAAACAATGATCATTTAGACCAAATTAGAACAAATTATTCCACTGCATGATCTATAATAAAATATTACTTTACGTCGTCAATATAATTGATATTATAACTTAACATAATATCAATTTATAATTAAAGTTTTTATAGGGTGTCCCAAAATTAACGCAAGATTTGAATTAAATAGAAATGGAATAACACATCGGGCAAATGGACTCCACAGCTTTGTTTAAAACTAGGGAACATTTAATATTCTACTCTTTTACTAAATCTAACAAGTCGTAATCCCGACTGCAAGAACGATTATTACCATGTAAAAACATTGTTTAAATTAACATTTTCTTGAGCATTACATAATAAAGATGTTGAAAATATATTTATTTAAGAAGTAGCTTATGTTATTATTTATATTCTACTAAATTTAACATACCAATATGACAATATCAATATATGGTAAATGTGATCTACTTAAGATTTACATAATTAGGATTACAAAAGTATAATTATAATAAAGTACAGTAAGACCTCGTTTAGCGTTTCTGAAGACAGCGCTAAACGAAACTGCGTTATTTGTGTACATTTTAACATCTAGCAAATAGGGATAATTGCATTATAATATATGTTTTATACAACACAAAAATTAGCACACTTTTCGCGTTCTTGAGTTCCTTGTTCTGTCAGTTCTTTAATGTCATCGTTGGTAAGGCCCTCACCAGAAACTTGCAGTAACTCCTTAATCTTGCTCATCTGCGTCTCAAACTATCATAGATTCTGAGGAAGCAGAAAACCGCGTTATACCAAATAAGCGTGTATCGAGGCAGCACTTTACTGTACCTTAAAACTATTAGTAATTTATTAGTACTGTTTGATTAAATTTAACAAATAAAGATTACTATTACATCAATGATAACATTTCTCTTGAGCATTAAGTAATATGAATTAGAAAAAATTAGTTATTAAAAGTTATTAACAAAAGTAATCTTAACAGTAATTTATCGTTTTATTATATATATTAAAAAATATAATTATTATGAATGTCCTAAAATATTTAATAATAATAGGAAGTTGATACTACTCCTCATTTTATACTGTAATCAGTTCGAATTTATTTGCTATTTATACAATTTAATTTGTCATCACATTAATTTTGTTGCTTGTTTGTCATTTCGTTGTGATACATCAATAAGTTATGTGAAGTGGCAATATTTTTTCAGTTATTATTTTCTATTCCTGATTAAAATAGAAATATTAGAAAATAATAGAAAGATGAGGCCAATGTTTCAATTTTTTTAATTGTATTATGAATTATTGGGCTATTTACACAAATATAGGTGGCTCCAATGGACGAAGCACCACTGGTTATGATTATCAACTATAGTTGTAAGTGCATGAAATATAATGAAGTCCACATTTTGAAGTTAAATGTAGCGTTTAATATCATGCAAAGTTGAGAGAGAGAGATGCAGAGGACGCAAATCGTCCGAAAGGCGTTTTGGCGTGAAACTCGCACCATCAATCGAAAGTAAATGGGAACCGCTTTAACTTTATTATGCACCCCAACCCCAAGCTCAAGACCTGAGTCCTTCGTCCTCCCCCAACGGTGCACGCACAAGTCTCCATCCCTGGTGCAGCAGCACACATAGCCACCCCACATTTTCCGGGACAATCCTGTGGTCCTGCAACGTAATCTGCATGACTCACCGACTTTTATTTATTACCTGCACGAGGGGAATGAATTATTAAAGGAGCTGCACTTGTAATCGTGACCGTTTTCCCTGCGCTCGTTTTTTTTCCTTCGTGTAATCTCTGTTTACAACGCGTGGGCCCTTCTGGATTCGATGATACAAATCACCTCGTCTTTGTTCTAAAAGGCACAATTGAAATTGCACGCGTCTGCGTCCGTGGTAGAACGGACGTCGCATCCCTCCATTCGCAATGATTAGGATGCGCCGCAAGGACGGCCATAAACATCCATTTGCCATCGCGAATTAAAAAAGATTGGCTTTGCTGGAAGGAGGGCAGGAATGGATGGAATTACGTAAACGGTGTAGGTGGAGTAGTCCCTTCCCTTATTTCACTCTTCCCCCATAAAGTTCACTTGCTCCTTCATCCCCAGGGCAAGATTCACCTTGCTCATCGTGTTAATTGGATGAAAGTATTTAAGGGACGCCTTTGCAATTGAATCTGAGTGAATGTTTGCTCAGAAGATTCCTTATTTGATGAAGTTCTCGAACTCATTTCTCGAGTCGTGCATTGCAAATTCAACATACGCACAAGTTGTTGGCATTCGTTTTGGACACATAGCCATGATATTTGGAAAGTTTTATGTAAGGTTTACCTTAAGGTTAAAACGAAATTACCTTACCTTACCTAAAACGTAAAATGTAGTAAATGTATTCACTAATTAATCAATATAACACTTTAATTTATAAGAAAACTTCTTAAATTATTTCTTTTTTTTTTGAATACACAGAATAACATAATGAATAATAAAAGAAAAATTATTTGTATTAATTACAGAGTTTAAACTATAATTAAATACATTTCCTAATAAAATGAGTATTTAGTCTACGCTTTCTAAACAGTGTGATCATTTACAAAAGTAAATTAATCTATTAATGTTAACTTAATGATTCATATTCCGAAACTGAAGTTAATTCTAGTATCATTTGATATAAAGATATTGATTTTATTGAAGTTTCAATAACTTTTTAATATCGTACTAATAGAGAAACTAAATACAGCAATAGTGCGGATAATGGACTTTAAAACCGCACAATAATAGACTTGATTATATAGAACGATCATTTTCATATATAAAATAATAATTTTGTTACATAATAAATGTATAATTTAAAGTAATCAATATGAATAGTGATTTTGTCATTGGAAACATTAATTACAGTTTTACACAAAATTCTACAATGAATTCTTTTTTTTTTTGGAATGGCTGAACAGTTTCCCCCATTCCAAAAGCACATTGCGAAATTCACCCTCGTGCAATCGCATAAGACTAACAGATGTTCTCTCCCCATTGATATTTCGGCATAACTTAGTGTAAATATACATACCAATATCTACAAAATTGTAGAATATATATTGATGTTAATGAAAATACCAAAGCTTCTTTATATTATGCTGAATTAATTGTTGATGTTATGTCCTTACAAATCATAATTTTAAAAAAACATTAGGTTTTAATTTATGAATTTTTCATAAAAAATCATATTGAAAGTACTGAGGACAGACTAAAATTATCTAAATTTGCATTTGAACATTAAAATTAACGATTTTTTTAAGTTTAAAAGCTACAATTTAGCAAATGTTTCTGACAATACAATAATGATAGGAATAATTGCAGTTTTTTAATGTAAACTAAAATTCCTTTTTTTTGTATACAAAGAATAATTTAAATCAATTATATCTTTTCCATTTTGTCCGATGACCTTTTGCTATCTTTTCGGCAACTTTATAATTCCGCACACATAGAACTTCTGGTGCGATTTCAGGTCATCATAATTAGTGAAAGCTTTACTGCAACTCTTTACTGAAGAGTTTTTCAAACTTCGAAATAAATATTATTATGATGCTGCTACAAGTTATCAACGTCATTCTTGTGGTGAAACACAATTTTGGCCATTTTTCTTTGATTGCTTCCTCTAGTTTCATTAGTATTTGACAGAAAACATCTAAATTGCTCGTTTGGGTCCTTGGACTTCACATATCTCTTTGTAAGCCTCAGTAGCTTTCTTGCCTTACGAAAATAAAAAAATTAAATATGTCGAAAATATTCGTTTTTGCGGTCCTGTTAAAATTTTGATCCTAAACTAATAGCTGCAAATATTTTCTAAATGAAGCTTTCAAATGACAAAATATTATATTGACAATCATTCAAAACAATCATAACGCTATCTATTTGTGAAATTACTTTCTTGCCAATTTATTTTTAATTGTTTACGATGCTTGATACACAAGTTGATACTGCAAGTACTTGTCTGAGTTGCCAAATTAATATATTGAAAAAATTACTTGTGCATCCGATATTTATCGAAATAGTGCCTTAGTTTTTTACTACTTGCAATCGTTTAGTGTGTAAATTAATATAAAAATAAAGTGACATTTAAAAATAATCTCAGTCACTTGCAGCGTATACGCATTGTTATATATAATTAGCGGTGAACTTGGGACGGAACATCGTGTTAACCTTGACATTTAAATATAAAACAGTTCAATGCATTCATCCGCTTTAACACTTTCTTTCGTGTCCTTCATTAAATATATGTTGATTAATTAATCATACATTTGCAGTAAAATGTGCATATATACAAATAATTGCATCATTATCACTCCTTAT